>NC_026004.2:91688083-91764696 GCF_000442705.2 Elaeis guineensis | reverse complement strand
TTCAAGAAGTTCCTAAGAAAAAGGAAACAGGGGATGAGAAAGAGACCTTTCACAAAAGGGGAACAAAGCAAAGAGAAAGAGAAAGATCAACCCCTTATATGCTATGAGTGCAAAAAGCCGGGGCATTTCAAATCCGAATGTCCACAACTGAAGAAAGGTCCCAAAAAGTTTAAGAAGAAGGCAATGATGGCCACATGGAGTGCGAGCGATGACTCAAGCTCCGATGAGGAGACTTCAACAGAACAAGCCAACCTGTGCCTTATGGCACATGAAAATGAGGTAATTTCTGAAATCCTAGTGAATTCACTTTTGAAGAATTGCATGAAGCCTTCAATGATTTAATTGATGAATTGAAGAAACTAGGAATGAAAAACAAAGAACTGAAATTGAAAAATCAATCCTTAGTAAAACAAGCTGAAAACCTTTCAATTGAAAAATCCACTTTGCTTCAAGAGAACCAAAGCCTAAAGAATGATATTAACAAGCTGAAACCTATAGTAGATAAGTTCACCTTAAGTTCAAACAAACTAAATATGATTCTTGAAAATCAAAAGGCCGTATATGATAAGGCTGGACTTGGTTATAACCCCTTAAAGAAACAAAAATTTCTGAAAAATATTTATGTAAACTATTCAAGTAACAAGTCTACCAATATTACTTGTTTTAAATGTGGTAGAATAGGACATAAATCTTACACTTGTGCAAACACAACTATAAAGAAAATATGGGTTCCAAAAGGAACCATTTTGACTAACCAAAAAGGACCCAAGAAAGCTTGGGTACCTAAAACAAAAACTTGACATTTGTTTGCAGGTGTGTCTAGCATCCCATGGAGAAAACAGGAAATGGTATCTGGACAGTGGATGCTCGAGACACATGACTGGTGATGAATCACAATTCATCACGCTTGATGCTAAGGATGGAGGGATGGTCACCTTTGGAGATAATGGCAAAGGAAAGATCATCGGGATAGGTAACATTGGTATCACTCCCTCCAAATATATTGAAAATGTTTTGTTAGTTAAAGGTTTAAAGCATAACTTACTTAGCATTAGTCAATTTTGTGATAAAGGGTATAAAGTTGTTTTTGAATCATCTGTTTGTATTGTGACTAGTCCTATTAATGATGGCATCAAATTTATAGGTCATAGACATGGCAATGTTTATATGGTAGATCTAAATGATTTAGCCAAATTAGACATGCAATGCCTAGTATCCTTAAATGCTAAAATTAATGAGACTAGTTGGCTTTGGCATCGTAGACTTGCTCACATTAGCATGCATTCTCTTTCAAAATTAATTAAGAAAGAATTAGTTCATGGCTTGCCTAAACTGAATTTTGAAAAAGATAGAATTTGTGATGCATGTCAACTAGGTAAGCAAACTAGAGTTTCATTTAAATCCAAAAATATTGTTTCAACTTCTAGACCTTTAGAGCTTTTGCATATGGACTTATTTGGACCAACTAGAACCACTAGTCTAGGAGGAAAACGATATGGTTTTGTAATTATAGATGATTACTCTCGTTTTACTTGGGTTTTCTTTTTGGCACACAAAGATGAAACTTTTCATATTTTCACTAAATTTCATCGAAAAGTCACTAATGAAAAAGGATTTTCAATTCAAAATATTAGAAGTGATCATGGAACTGAATTTGAAAATCAAGACTTTGAAAAATTTTGTGATGAAAATGGAATTGGCCATAACTTCTCTGCTCCTAGAACACCCCAACAAAATGGGGTAGTTGAAAGGAAAAACAGAACCTTAGAAGAAATGGCCCGTACCATGCTTTGTGAAAGCAACCTTCCAAGATATTTTTGGGCGGAAGCTATTAACACAGCATGTTACATTCTAAATCGTGCTTTGATTAGACAATTTTTTAAGAAAACCCCTATGAACTTTGGAAAGGAAGAAAACCAAATATTGCATATTTTCATGTTTTTGGTTGCCGATGTTTTGTATTAAATAATGGTAAGGAAAGACTTGGTAAATTTGATGCAAAATCAGATGAAGCAATCTTTCTGGGTTACTCCTCCACTAGTAAAGCTTTTAGAGTTTTTAATAAAAGAACCCTAATAGTTGAGGAGTCCATTCATGTTGTCTTTGATGAATCTAACGATCTTCCTTCGAGGAAGAATGAGGGTGTTGATGATGCAGATCCATTAATAGAAGGTATGAAGGAGATCACTCTGAAAGATTCAGCTACTCCAGAGGACAAGGGACAAGAAGACAAACAAGATGAGAGAGGTGAAGAAATTCAAGAACAACCTCAAGGTACAGATGACCTACCCAAGGAATGGAGGTATGTTCACAACCACCCTAAGGAGTTAATTATTGGTGATCCTATGCATGGGGTAAAAACTCGCTCTTCACTAAGAGAAGTGTTTAATCATTGTGCTTTTGTATCTCATCTTGAACCAAAAACCATTGAAGAAGCTGAAAATCATAATTGGATTAATGCAATGCAAGAGGAACTTAATCAATTTGAAAGAAATAATGTTTGGACTTTGGTTTCAAGACCTAAAAACTGTTCAATAATTGGCACAAAATGGGTCTTTAGAAACAAATTAGATGAGCATGGTAATGTAATTAGAAATAAAGCAAGATTGGTTGCTAAAGGATATAATCAAGAAGAAGGAATTGATTTTGATGAAACCTTTGCACCTGTTGCTAGATTAGAAGCTATTAGACTTCTACTTGCATATGCTTGCTTTATGAAATTCAAATTATTTCAAATGGATGTTAAAAGTGCATTTTTAAATGGATTTATTGCTGAAGAAGTTTATGTAGAACAACCCCTGGATTTGAAAATCATGCTTTTCCTAATCATGTTTTTAAATTAAATAAAGCTTTATATGGATTAAAACAAGCACCTAGAGCATGGTATGATAGACTAAGCAAATTTTTACTAAATAATGGTTTTTCAAGAGGTAATGTAGATACAACCCTCTTTATCAAAAGAAATCAAAATGATATGTTAGTTATACAAATTTATGTTGATGACATAATTTTTGGGTCTACTAATGAATCTCTTTGTCAAGACTTTGCTAAGCTTATGCAGGGGGAGTTCGAGATGAGCATGATGGGAGAACTCACCTTCTTCGGACTCCAAATCAAACAATCAAAAGAGGGAATCTCCATCGCCCAAAGCAAGTACACCAAGGAACTACTCAAAAGATTTGGAATGGAGAACTCCAAACCCATTGGCACACCAATGAGTCCCTCATGTAAGCTTGACAAGGATGATGAAGGTAAATGTGTAGACTTAAAATACTATAGAGGCATGATTGGATCATTATTGTATCTAACTGCAAGTAGGCCTGATATCATGTTTAGTGTTTGTTTATGTGCTAGATATCAATCTAATCCTAAAGAATCTCATTTGAATGCTGTTAAAAGAATCCTTAGATACTTAAATGGTACTCAAACTTTAGGGTTATGGTACTCTAAGGACTCACAAATTGATCTATTAGGATATTCTGATGCTGACTTTGCTGGATGTAAATTAGATAGAAAAAGCACAAGTGGAACTTGTCAATTTCTTGGAGTTAACCTAATCTCATGGTTTAGCAAGAAACAAAATTCGGTAGCACTGTCTACGGCTGAGGCCGAATACATTGCAGCCGGAAGTTGTTGTGCTCAAATCTTGTGGATTAAGCAACAACTCGAAGACTTTGGAATTAAACTTAATAAACACCAATAAGATGTGACAACACAAGTGCCATAAATCTATCTAAAAATCCTATTCAACACTCAAGATCCAAACATATTGAAATAAGACATCACTTCATAAGAGAACATGTTCAAAACAAAAATATAATTCTTGAATATGTTTGCACCGAAAATCAATTAGCTGATATCTTTACAAAGGCCCTTAGTGAGGATAGATTCTGTGAAATTAGGAGAAATCTAGGAATTCTTGATCCATTTGCCTGAATTAATTTTTCAATTTCCAATGATTTATTGTCAAAATTTCTTAGAGCTTAATTTCCAACACCTTTCTTGGTCCCAAAAGCTTAGTTTTTCATTCTAAAAACTTATCTTAGAGCTAAACTCCTTCTCCCCAAATTTCAAATTTTTCTGGAATTTATCCATTTTTCCTGATTTTCTGAACTTCATGAGTCGACCCCCATGAGTCGACTCAATGGCAAACTTGTAAATCCCACTTCCAAACGGGCTTAAGGTTTTTATATAAGGATTGCTGTTCGTGAGCCGACCCACACGGTCGTCTTCTTCCTTCCAAAACCCATCCTCCCCACTTCCATTAGCTCCCATTCCAAGACTCAAGCTTGTGGAACTTCTCCCGCCTTCTCTCCACTGCAAATCGCCTCTTGGGGAAAGGTCTTTTTGTGACTTCTTCCCTTGTTCATCACGGTTGGAGCGTGCCCTAGCACTCCACCGTCCCTCTCAAATCCACCCATTTTCTCCACCATAATTCCATTTCACTCTCTTGTGATCCTTCCTCCACTCTTTCACTTGCTCCTCAAGTCTCCTCGCCTGCTATTGAAGAGATTATGGCTCCAAAGATGAAGCTTCCCCAAAGGAGAAAGTCTGTCCGAGAACTTGAAGAAAATGTCAGAAAGAAAAGGCAAGCGGCACAGTCCTCCACTGCTCCCACTCCAACTTCAGTTCAAGGTCCTTCACATTCCTCTCAAAGCCCCAGTAAGAACCTCTTTCAGATAGAAAAGTAGAAACCGGAAAAACATAGACTTCCGGTTCTTTGAAAATGAGGGATTTTCTTTTGCAACCAAGATCAAAAATCAAGGATGGAGTTTTTACTGTACCCTTAAAGAAGTCACCTATGTTGACCTAGTTAGGGAGTTTTATCAGAATCTAATTTATGGAAATGGGTCAGTAACTTCAACTGTAAAAGGGATTGATATTTGTCTGAATCCTGTTATCTTGGGGGAGATTTTACATTTGCCTAGTGAAGGTTATGCATATATGGAACTCCCTGTGAAAGAAGAAGGTGTTAGTGTTATTCTTGGGGGTGCCTACCAAGGGAATCTGAATAAACTGGAAGCAAAGATTTTACCTATAGAGATGAGAATTTTACATCAAATGGTCACCAAACTCTTCTTCCCTAGGAGTGGTAGGCACGATCTACTGTCTGGCAGGGATATATGTATTATGTTTCACATTATCACACAGACCCCCCTAAACCTCCCGGCACTTATGATTGAGGCCATGAGAGAAACTCTGAACAGATCTAAGGCACATTTGCCTTTTGGTATGGCCCTGACTAGAGTATTTAGGAGGTTTGGTGTTAGCTGTGAGGGGGAGGCTCCTACCAAGCTATCTCATGTTGACACTTTCAACCTACACACCTTGCACCGAATGGGTTTCACAAAGACTGGTGGTGGTTGGATCAGGGGAGCTGAGGAGAGAGCAGAGGAGAGAGCTGAGGAGACAGCTGGAGACAGAACTGAAGTCAGAGCTGAAGAAGAAGAAGGTCCATCATCTCCTATTCATGACTTCAGGGCAGCTTCACCAGATATACAGTTCTTTCCGGATCCAGAGGCTGGCCCTTCGGAGTTTACCAGGATGCCCACACCAGTGCATCAGCCAGAGAGCAGAGCACCTCCGTCAGAGTTCACACTGTCTGATGATCAGATTGAGCGGATTTCACAGCGTGTGGCTTCATTATTGTCTAGTCAGTGGAGCAGTACTACATTTGCACCAGGGGTTACTTCTTCTGATCAGACTTTGACTCCCCACATCTCCACAGTGTATCAGATGATGACAGATCAGTCCATCCGATTCAGCAGCTTGAGGACTCTATTTTGAGATTGACTGGCAGAGTCCTTGACTTGCAGGGGCAAGTCTTTGACTTGGCCCATCCTCAGCCACAGGAGTCTTCGATTGAGGTCACTGATCTCACTGCAGAGGCTGGCAGACTTAGAGGAGCTCTTGAGGGCGGTTATGAGTTACTAAGGAAGGAGATCAGAGGATCGAGTGACTATGCGACTACCCAGTTCACTGCTCTTCTTCAGGCTGTTTCCAGGGCACTGACTGTACTTGATTCCATCAGACTTACCCTTTCTGTTCAGTCCCTAGCTTCTCAGCGTTCTCAGCCACCCAGTTCCTCCCGCTCGCCTGCTCGTACCAGTACTTCCACTCGTGCCAGAGGCAGACGGGGTAGAGGACGCACTTCTGATTCAGATCCATCTGCTCCTTATCACATTTCTGATGATTCCGATCATTGACTTATCTTGATCATTTCTAGATCCTAGGTGTTAGTGTTTTGTCCTTTCTAGGATCTGTATTTTGGGGCCATGTATTGACATGTGCTAGTTGGCTTTGTATGTTATGATCTATGTACTGAAACAATTATGGTTTTATGATATCATCTTTTTTTTCTTTGTAATGATGTTTATCATACTTTGGTTATATATTTCTCCTTTGTGGAATATTGTCTTCTCTTTGTGGTATTATCATCTTATGATTGCTGTTAATAGTTGCTACATTAAGGGGGAGTAAACTCTACAGAAGAAGAAATTAAAGAATGCTTCAGAAAAGGAGGAGTTAACCTTGTATGATGATGTCAAAAAGGGGGAGAAATTAAACAAAAAGAAATCCATCAAAAGCAAAAACTACAAATTATGATTATGAGAAATTAATAAATTGAAAATTTTAAGTACAAATCCCAAGTATATACTGCCAATAAGTACCTTTTAAAATTACTTATACTCTGATTTGCTGTAAACATTTGGATATGCTCTGATAGGCTCCAACCTACTCTGATATATTGAATACATTGCTCTGATACATTGAAAAACTGTTTTTTACTACTCTGATACATTGCTAAATTTTTCTCTGATACATTGTAAAATTGTCTTCCCTACACTGATACATTGCAAGATTTTCATTTCTCTTGCTCTGATACATCTTAAACTTAAATGCTCTAATACTCTTTCCAAATCAACTATTCAATATGCTTTGGCACACATGACTAGTTTTGAGAATTGAGAAAATTTTTCAAAATGCAGTTTGCTCTGATAATAAAATCAAATTTTCTGCTCTAACACCAAAACAATTATCCAATGAGCATATCTTCCAATCTTTAAGCAAATGGACAAACTATTTATGCATATAACCATTTGTATCACATGCCAAAAGAATCATACTCTTTTCAAGCATATGCACCTAAAATGCAATCTTTTGAAAATTCATGATTCATATAATGCTTTTGTTCAAATGTTTTGCCATCATCAAAAAGGGGGAGATTGTTGCTCCTAGATTGATTTTGATGATTACAAAACAGTTTGAAGGGATACAAATATTTTTTTTTTATTTTTGAAAAAGTCCTTATGCTCTACAGGGGCAAAATCATAATTTCATCAAAACTCTGATTTGATAGTATCATCTTGTAGAACAAATGATTTGTAATCTATTGGTGAAGATTTCATTATTTTTGGACTTATATTTTTGAAGTTATGAAGGTTTGAAGTGCATGAGTCGACTCATGAGTCAACTCATGGCACAATGAGCTGATTGGCATGCTAAAATCCTGTTGGCACGCGACCTTTTTTGGCTTGGCACGGCTTGTGAGTCGACTCATGAGTCGACCCACAAGGCATGAGTCGACTCATGAGTCGACCTCTGTTAGTGTGGGCCAAAATTTCCAGAAACTTGATTTTCTGGATGTTGCATCAGAGGTCGACTCATGAGTCGACCCCTGAAGCATGAGTCGACTCATGAGTCGACCCCTGCGACAGGATTTGCCTGTAACGGCTAGTTTTTGGCCAATTTAGCTGCTTTTAATGCTCACCTTTTGTGCTCTAACGGCTCTTTTTCTGGCTAGTTTGTTTTCCTTTGTTTCTTAAGGCTATAAAAGGTTTCAAAAGGTGGAAAACAAAAAAGAGACATCCAAATATCCAAGAGGCATTCAAGAGATTTGAAAAGAGAAAAGAAAGAGCATTCAAGAGGGCATTCAAGTGCATTCAAGAGAGGGTTTCTCAAGCCAACTTCTCAACCTCATTCAAGAGCTCATTTAAAGCCTTCAAGAAGCCTTCAATCAAAGCTCACCAACTCCTCAAGCATTTATTCCTTTTCTCATCCATTTTGAGGAAATCAATGAAGGGCTTCTTCTTTTGAGTAAAGCGTATTTATTGTTATACTCGCTCATTTAAGGAGCTATTCTTGTACTTATTTGTGCTCTAAACTGATTTTATCTTGTGAGTAATTGTTTTGTTTTGGAGGGTTTCCAAAAAAGGGAAGGTTGATCCGAACCTGAAATCGGAGTGTATTGGGTCGGCTTGTACCCAAAAAAAGTGGACTAGCTTGGGATAGCTAGTGTCGGAGGTTCCGACGTTTGTATTCGGGTTGAATACAAAGTATAGTGGATTGGAATTCCCAAGTAGAGCTTGGGGAGTGGATGTAGGTGCAAGGTTGGCACCGAACCACTATAAATCCTTGTGTTTGTGGCATGCTTTATTGTTTCTCTTTAATTCTCCATTATATCCTTGCATTCTTGCTTTAAGCAATTAATCTCAAACTAAAGTCTCTCTCCTCATTCATCAAGCTTTTGATATATATTTTTCATAAGTAATTAGTTAAGCCTAAATTCTTTAAAACCCAATTCACCCCCCTCTTGGGTTGCATAGCTGGGCAACAAGTGTATCAGAGCCCGGTGCTCTAGCCCTTCTTTGATCTAACAATCAAAGAGCCAAAGATCTATGGCAACCACGTCGGCACTTCTCTAGCCGAGGGGCAATCCACCAACCGACCTCCACTTTTCAATGGGTCTAATTACACCTATTGGAAAGCTCGGAATGAAGATATTCATACAAGCACTAGACTATGATATGTGGAGTATCATAGTGAACGGTCCTCACACACCCACCAAGATTATAGATGGTGAGGAGTCAACCAAACCCGAAAGAGAATGGGATGAGGTTGATAAGAAATTGGCACAATTAAATGCTAAAGCTATGAATGTTCTCTATTGTGCACTTGATGCAAATGAATTTAATCGCATTTCTACCTGTGCATCTGCTAAAAAATATGGGATAGGTTAGAAGTAACCCATGAGGGAACAAATCAAGTAAAAGAGTCTAAAATAAACATGCTTGTACATAAATATGAGTTATTTAAAATGGAGCATGATGAGTCCATAACTGCTATGTTTACTCGTTTTACTGATATAATTAATGGTTTGAAGAGTCTTGGCAAATCTTATACTAACAGTGAGCTTGTAAGAAAGATTCTCAGGTCATTGCCAAGAACTTGGGAAGCCAAGGTGACTGCCATCCAAGAAGCAAAGGACTTGAACACTCTACCTCTAGAAGAGCTTCTTGGATCCTTGATGACTCATGAGCTTAGCATGAAGCAACATCAAGAGGATGAAGTCAAAAAGAAAAGAACCATTGCCCTCAAATCCACAGCTTCTCCTGATGAAGAAACTGACGACACAGAAGATGAAGAACAGGATGAAGAGATGGCACTCATCACCCGGAGATTCAAGAAGTTCCTAAGAAAAAGAAACAGGGGATGAGAAAGAGACCTTTCACAAAAGGGGAACAAAGCAAAGAGAAAGAGAAAGATCAACCCCTTATATGCTATGAGTGCAAAAATCCGGGGCATTTCAAATCCGAATGTCCACAACTGAAGAAAGGTCCCAAAAAGTTTAAGAAAAAGGCAATGATGGCCACATGGAGTGCGAGCGATGACTCAAGCTCCGATGAGGAGACTTCAACAGAACAAGCCAACCTGTGCCTTATGGCACATAAAAATGAGGTAATTTCTGAAATCCCTAGTGAATTCACTTTTGAAGAATTGCATGAAGCCTTCAATGATTTAATTGATGAATTGAAGAAACTAGGAATGAAAAACAAAGAACTGAAATTGAAAAATCAATCCTTAGTAAAACAAGCTGAAAACCTTTCAATTGAAAAATCCACTTTGCTTCAAGAGAACCAAAGCCTAAAGAATGATATTAACAAGCTGAAACCTATAGTAGATAAGTTCACCTTAAGTTCAAACAAACTAAATATGATTCTTGAAAATCAAAAGGCCGTATATGATAAGGCTGGACTTGGTTATAACCCCTTAAAGAAACAAAAATTTCTGAAAAATATTTATGTAAACTATTCAAGTAACAAGTCTACCAATATTACTTGTTTTAAATGTGGTAGAATAGGACATAAATCTTACACTTGTGCAAACACAACTATAAAGAAAATATGGGTTCCAAAAGGAACCATTTTGACTAACCAAAAAGGACCCAAGAAAGCTTGGGTACCTAAAACAAAAACTTGACATTTGTTTGCAGGTGTGTCTAGCATCCCATGAAGAAAACAGGAAATGGTATCTGGACAGTGGATGCTCGAGACACATGACTGGTGATGAATCACAATTCATCACGCTTGATGCTAAGGATGGAGGGATGGTCACCTTTGGAGATAATGGCAAAGGAAAGATCATCGGGATAGGTAACATTGGTATCACTCCCTCCAAATATATTGAAAATATTTTGTTAGTTAAAGGTTTAAAGCATAACTTACTTAGCATTAGTCAATTTTGTGATAAAGGGTATAAAGTTGTTTTTGAATCATCTGTTTGTATTGTGACTAGTCCTATTAATGATGGCATCAAATTTATAGGTCATAGACATGACAATGTTTATATGGTAGATCTAAATGATTTAGCCAAATTAGACATGCAATGCCTAGTATCCTTAAATGCTAAAATTAATGAGACTAGTTGGCTTTGGCATCGTAGACTTGCTCACATTAGCATGCATTCTCTTTCAAAATTAATTAAGAAAGAATTAGTTCATGGCTTGCCTAAACTGAATTTTGAAAAAGATAGAATTTGTGATGCATGTCAACTAGGTAAGCAAACTAGAGTTTCATTTAAATCCAAAAATATTGTTTCAACTTCTAGACCTTTAGAGCTTTTGCATATGGACTTATTTGGACCAACTAGAACCACTAGTCTAGGAGGAAAATGATATGATTTTGTAATTATAGATGATTACTCTCATTTTACTTGGGTTTTCTTTTTGGCACACAAAGATGAAACTTTTCATATTTTCACTAAATTTCATCGAAAAGTCACTAATGAAAAAGGATTTTCAATTCAAAATATTAGAAGTGATCATGGAACTGAATTTGAAAATCAAGACTTTGAAAAATTTTGTGATGAAAATGGAATTGGCCATAACTTCTCTGCTCCTAGAACACCCCAACAAAATGGGGTAGTTGAAAAAAAAACAGAACCTTAGAAGAAATGGCCCGTACCATGCTTTGTGAAAGCAACCTTCCAAGATATTTTTGGGCGGAAGCTATTAACACAGCATGTTACACTCTAAATCGTGCTTTGATTAGATAATTTTTTAAGAAAACCCCCTATAAACTTTGGAAAGGAAGAAAACCAAATATTGCATATTTTCATATTTTTGGTTGCCGATGTTTTGTATTAAATAATGGTAAGGAAAGACTTGGTAAATTTGATGCAAAATCAGATGAAGCAATCTTTCTGGGTTACTCCTCCACTAGTAAAGCTTTTAGAGTTTTTAATAAAAGAACCCTAATAGTTGAGGAGTCCATTCATGTTGTCTTTGATGAATCTAACGATCTTCCTTCAAGGAAGAATGAGGGTGTTGATGATGCAGATCCATTAATAGAAGGTATGAAGGAGATCACTCTGAAAGATTCAGCTACTCCAGAGGACAAGAGACAAGAAGACAAACAAGATGAGAGAGGTGAAGAAATTCAAGAACAACCTCAAGGTACAGATGACCTACCCAAGGAATGGAGGTATGTTCACAACCACCCTAAGGAGTTAATTATTGGTGATCCTATGCATGGGGTAAAAACTCGCTCTTCACTAAGAGAAGTGTTTAATCATTGTGCTTTTGTATCTCATCTTGAACCAAAAACCATTGAAGAAGCTGAAAAAGATCATAATTGGATTAATGCAATGCAAGAGGAACTTAATCAATTTGAAAGAAATAATGTTTGGACTTTGATTTCAAGACCTAAAAAATGTTCAATAATTGGCACAAAATGGGTCTTTAGAAACAAATTAGATGAGCATGGTAATGTAATTAGAAATAAAGCAAGATTGGTTGCTAAAGGATATAATCAAGAAGAAGGAATTGATTTTGATGAAATCTTTGTACCTGTTGCTAGATTAGAAGCTATTAGACTTCTACTTGCATATGCTTGCTTTATGAAATTCAAATTATTTCAAATGGATGTTAAAAGTGCATTTTTAAATGGATTTATTGCTGAAGAAGTTTATGTAGAACAACCCCCTGGATTTGAAAATCATGCTTTTCCTAATCATGTTTTTAAATTAAATAAAGCTTTATATGGATTAAAACAAGCACCTAGAGCATGGTATGATAGACTAAGCAAATTTTTACTAAATAATGGTTTTTCAAGAGGTAATGTAGATACAACCCTCTTTATCAAAAGAAATCAAAATGATATGTTAGTTATACAAATTTATGTTGATGACATAATTTTTGGGTCTACTAATGAATCTCTTTGTCAAGACTTTGCTAAGCTTATGCAGGGGGAGTTCGAGATGAGCATGATGGGAGAACTCACCTTCTTCCTCGGACTCCAAATCAAACAATCAAAAGAGGGAATCTCCATCGCCCAAAGCAAGTACACCAAGGAACTACTCAAAAGATTTGGAATGGAGAACTCCAAACCCATTGGCACACCAATGAGTCCCTCATGTAAGCTTGACAAGGATGATGAAGGTAAATGTGTAGACTTAAAATACTATAGAGGCATGATTGGATCATTATTGTATCTAACTGCAAGTAGGCCTGATATCATGTTTAGTGTTTGTTTATGTGCTAGATATCAATCTAATCCTAAAGAATCTCATTTGAATGCTGTTAAAAGAATCCTTAGATACTTAAATGGTACTCAAACTTTAGGGTTATGGTACTCTAAGGACTCACAAATTGATCTATTAGGATATTCTGATGCTGACTTTGCTGGATGTAAATTAGATAGAAAAAGCACAAGTGGAACTTGTCAATTTCTTGGAGTTAACCTAATCTCATGGTTTAGTAAGAAACAAAATTCGGTAGCACTGTCTACGGCTGAGGCCGAATACATTGCAGTCGGAAGCTGTTGTGCTCAAATCTTGTGGATTAAGCAACAACTCGAAGACTTTGGAATTAAACTTAATAAAACACCAATAAGATGTGACAACACAAGTGCCATAAATCTATCTAAAAATCCTATTCAACACTCAAGATCCAAACATATTGAAATAAGACATCACTTCATAAGAGAACATGTTCAAAACAAAAATATAATTCTTGAATATGTTTGCACCGAAAATCAATTAGCTGATATCTTTACAAAGGCCCTTAGTGAGGATAGATTCTGTGAAATTAGGAGAAATCTAGGAATTCTTGATCCATTTGCCTGAATTAATTTTTCAATTTCCAATGATTTATTGTCAAAATTTCTTAGAGCTTAATTTCCAACACCCTTCTTGGTCCCAAAAGCTTAAGTTTTTCATTCTAAAAACTTATCTTAGAGCTAAACTCCTTCTCCCCAAATTTCAAATTTTTCTGGAATTTATCCATATTTTTCCTGATTTTCTGAACTTCATGAGTCGACCCCCATGAGTCGACTCAATGGCAAACTTGTAAATCCCACCAACTTTCAAACGGGCTTAAGGTTTTTATATAAGGATTGCTGTTCGTGAGCCGACCCACACGGTCGTCTTCTTCCTTCCAAAACCCATCCTCCCCACTTCCATTAGCTCCCATTCCAAGACTCAAGCTTGTGGAACTTCTCCCGCCTTCTCTCCACTGCAAATCGCCTCTTGGGGAAAGGTCTTTTTGTGACTTCTTCCCTTGTTCATCACGGTTGGAGCGTGCCCTAGCACTCCACCGTCCCTCTCAAATCCACCCATTTTCTCCACCATAATTCCATTTCACTCTCTTGTGATCCTTCCTCCACTCTTTCACTTGCTCCTTAAGTCTCCTCGCCTGCTATTGAAGAGTTTATGGCTCCAAAGATGAAGCTTCCCCAAAGGAGAAAGTCTGTCCGAGAACTTGAAAAAAATATCAGAAAGAAAAGGCAAGCGGCACAGTCCTCCACTGCTCCCACTCCAACTTCAGTTCAAGGTCCTTCACATTCCTCTCAAAGCTCCAGTAAGAACCCTCTTTCAGATAGAAAAGTAGAAACCGGGAAAAACATAGACTTTCGGTTCTTTGAAAATGAGGGATTTTCTTTTGCAAC
The DNA here is from genome assembly GCF_000442705.2 of Elaeis guineensis. Lineage (NCBI taxonomy): Eukaryota > Viridiplantae > Streptophyta > Magnoliopsida > Arecales > Arecaceae > Elaeis > Elaeis guineensis. The sequence continues at coordinate 91,750,471 of NC_026004.2, read as the reverse complement.
CAAGATCAAAAATCAAGGATGGAGTTTTTACTGTACCCTTAAAGAAGTCACCTATGTTGACCTAGTTAGGGAGTTTTATCAGAATCTAATTTATGGAAATGAGTCAGTAACTTCAATTGTAAAAGGGATTGATATTTGTCTGAATCCTGTTATCTTGGGGGAGATTTTACATTTGCCTAGTGAAGGTTATGCATATATGGAACTCCCTGTGAAAGAAGAAGGTGTTAGTGTTATTCTTGGGGGTGCCTACCAAGGGAATCTGAATAAACTGGAAGCAAAGATTTTACCTATAGAGATGAGAATTTTACATCAAATGGTCACCAAACTCTTCTTCCCTAGGAGTGGTAGGCACGATCTACTGTCTGGCAGGGATATATGTATTATGTTTCACATTATCACACAGACCCCCCTAAACCTCCCGGCACTTATGATTGAGGCCATGAGAGAAACTCTGAACAGATCTAAGGCACATTTGCCTTTTGGTATGGCCCTGACTAGAGTATTTAGGAGGTTTGGTGTTAGCTGTGAGGGGGAGGCTCCTACCAAGCTATCTCATGTTGACACTTTCAACCTACACACCTTGCACCGAATGGGTTTCACAAAGACTGGTGGTGGTTGGATCAGGGGAGCTGAGGAGAGAGCTGAGGAGAGAGCAGAGGAGAGAGCTGAGGAGACAACTGGAGACAGAACTGAAGTCAGAGCTGAAGAAGAAGAAGGTCCATCATCTCCTATTCATGACTTCAGGGCAGCTTCACCAGATATACAGTTCTTTCCGGATCCAGAGGCTGGCCCTTCGGAGTTTACCAGGATGCCCACACCAGTGCATCAGCCAGAGAGCAGAGCACCTCCGTCAGAGTTCACACTGTCTGATGATCAGATTGAGCGGATTTCACAGCGTGTGGCTTCATTATTGTCTAGTCAGTGGAGCAGTACTATATTTGCACCAGGGGTTACTTCTTCTGATCAGACTTTGACTCCCCACATCTCCACAGTGTATCAGATGATAACAGATCAGTCCATCTGGATTCAGCAGCTTGAGGACTCTATTTTGAGATTGACTGGCAGAGTCCTTGACTTGCAGGGGCAAGTCTTTGACTTGGCCCATCCTCAGCCACAGGAGTCTTCGATTGAGGTCACTGATCTCACTGCAGAGGCTGGTAGACTTAGAGGAGCTCTTGAGGGCGGTTATGAGTTACTAAGGAAGGAGATCAGAGGATCGAGTGACTATGCGACTACCCAGTTCACTGCTCTTCTTCAGGTTGTTTCCAGGGCACTGACTGTACTTGATTCCATCAGACTTACCCTTTCTGTTCAGTCCCTAGCTTCTCAGCATTCTCAGCCACCCAGTTCCTCCCGCTCGCCTGCTCGTACCAGTACTTCCACTCGTGCCAGAGGCAGACGGGGTAGAGGACGCACTTCTGATTCAGATCCATCTGCTCCTTATCACATTTCTGATGATTCCGATCATTGACTTATCTTGATCATTTCTAGATCCTAGGTGTTAGTGTTTTGTCCTTTCTAGGATCTGTATTTTGGGGCCATGTATTGACATGTGCTAGTTGGCTTTGTATGTTATGATCTATGTACTGAAACAATTATGGTTTTATGATATCATCTTTTTTTTTTTCTTTTGTAATGATGTTTATCATACTTTGGTTATATATTTCTCCTTTGTGGAATATTGTCTTCTCTTTGTGGTATTATCATCTTATGATTGCTGTTAATAGTTGCTACATTAAGGGGGAGTAAACTCTACAGAAGAAGAAATTAAAGAATGCTTCAGAAAAAGGAGGAGTTAACCTTGTATGATGATGTCAAAAAGGGGAAGAAATTAAACAAAAAGAAATCCATCAAAAGCAAAAACTACAAATTATGATTATGAGAAATTAATAAATTGAAAATTTTAAGTACAAATCCCAAGTATACTGCAAATAAGTACCTTTTAAAATTACTTATACTCTGATTTGCTGTAAACATTTGGATATGCTCTGATAGGCTCCAACCTACTCTGATATATTGAATACATTGCTCTGATACATTGAAAAACTGTTTTTACTACTCTGATACATTGCTAAATTTTTCTCTGATACATTGTAAAATTGTCTTCCCTACACTGATACATTGCAAGATTTTCATTTCTCTTGCTCTGATACATCTTAAACTTAAATGCTCTAATACTCTTTCCAAATCAACTATTCAATATGCTTTGGCACACATGACTAGTTTTGAGAATTGAGAAAATTTTTCAAAATACAGTTTGCTCTGATAATAAAATCAAATTTTCTGCTCTAACACCAAAACAATTATCCAATGAGCATATCTTCCAATCTTTAAGCAAATGGACAAACTATTTATGCATATAACCATTTGTATCACATGCCAAAAGAATTATACTCTTTTCAAGCATATGCACCTAAAATGCAATCTTTTGAAATTCATGATTCATATAAATGCTTTTGTTCAAATATTTTGCCATCATCAAAAAGGGAGAGATTGTTGCTCCTAGATTGATTTTGATGATTACAAAACAGTTTGAAGGGATACAAATATTTTTTATATTTTATTTTTGAAAAAGTCCTTATGCTCTACAGGGGCAAAATCATAATTTCATCAAAACTCTGATTTGATAGTATCATCTTGTAGAACAAATGATTTGTAATCTATTGGTGAAGATTTCATTATTTTTGGACTTATATTTTTGAAGTTATGAAGGTTTGAAGTGCATGAGTCGACTCATGAGTCAACTCATGGCACAATGAGCTGATTGGCACGCTAAAATCCTGTTGGCACGCGACCTTTTTTGGCTTGGCACGGCTTGTGAGTCGACTCATGAGTCGACCCACAAGGCATGAGTCGACTCATGAGTCGACCTCTGTTAGTGTGGGCCAAAATTTTCAGAAACTTGATTTTCTGGATGTTGCATCAGAGGTCGACTCATGAGTTGACCCCTGAAGCATGAGTCGACCCATGAGTCGACCCCTGCGACAGGATTTGCCTGTAACGGCTAGTTTTTGGCCAGATTTAGCTGCTTTTAATGCTCACCTTTTGTGCTCTAACAGCTCTTTTTCTGGCTAGTTTGTTTTTCTTTGTTTCTTAAGGCTATAAAAGGTTTCAAAAGGTGGAAAACAAGAAGAAGAGACATCCAAATATCCAAGAGGCATTCAAGAGATTTGAAAAGAGAAAAGAAAGAGCATTCAAGAGGGCATTCAAGTGCATTCAAGAGAGGGTTTCTCAAGCCAACTTCTCAACCTCATTCAAGAGCTCATTTAAAGCCTTCAAGAAGCCTTCAATCAAAGCTCACCAACTCCTCAAGCATTTATTCCTTTTCTCATCCATTTTGAGGAAATCAATGAAGGGCTTCTTCTTTTGAGTAAAGCGTATTTATTGTTATACTCGCTCATTTAAGGAGCTATTCTTGTACTTATTTGTGCTCTAAACTGATTTTATCTTGTGAGTAATTGTTTTATTTTGGAGGGTTTCCAAAACAAGGGAAGGTTGATCCGAACCTGAAATTGGAGTGTATTGGGTTGGCTTGTATCCGAAAAACAAGTGGACTAGCTTGGGATAGCTAGTGTCGGAGGTTCTGACGTTTATATTCGGGTTGAATACAAAGTATAGTGGATTGGAATTCCCAAGTAGAAGCTTGGGGAGTGGATGTAGGTGCAAGGTTGGCACCGAACCACTATAAATCCTTGTGTTTGTGGCATGCTTTATTGTTTCTCTTTAATTCTCCATTATATCCTTGCATTCTTGCTTTAAGCAATTAATCTCAAACTAAAGTCTCTCTCCTCATTCATCAAGCTTTTGATATATATTTTTCATAAGTAATTAGTTAAGCCTAAATTCTTTAAAACCCAATTCACCCCCCCTCTTGGGTTGCATAGCTGGGCAACATCTGTTCAGCAGTCGGACGTGCTGGCATGACAGGTGGGTCCTGATCTAAGACATGAGTCAGTTTTTTGAAATCCAGAATAATTCTATAATTTCTCAATCCATCCTTAAAATTAGGTCTAGTCAATCTGTGGGTGTCTAGTATTTTGGTCAGGGGGTTGGACGCAGACATATTTTTTGTAGAGAGTCAAAAATTTCTAGTTAGATTTTGTAATCAGACTTAACCAATTTGTTTAGAAATTTTATTTTTAAACAAATTAGGCTCCCACTATTTTCTCAGATCCCTACACTCCCTAGGTAGAGATGTGAAAATCTTCGTGATTAGTGATTTCTAGTGGGTGGTGCGGTCTCACCGACTGGCTCATCACCTCACCTAACAGTTATTGGTGATTGGTCAACCGATGAGTGGACAACTCTTGTCCAATGATTCTCTAATCATGGTGTACCCAAAACTTGATCTCTAATTCATGAAGCTCACCGTGTCCGAAATATTGCTCCAATCCTTAGTTAAGTCAGACCCACCATTTGCACGAATTAGATTCCTGATTGAGTCCCACACCGTATCCAAAATATTGAGCATAACTCATCCTCTAATCCATAGCATCCAATGCCCAATGGACATGGTTGCATCTTCCTGGTGCAACTGAACCACTGTAACCAACCGAGAACAATCAACCCCGGGAAGGGCCTGCACATCCATAATGGTGGAAGATCTTAGACTTAATATTTTCTTAGAAAGATTTGATTTAGATCTCATTAAACTTGACTTGACATAGTCATAATAATTAGGACTAACCTAGTGATATGGGCTAGCTCGAATTGTTAGCCATCTCAAATCAAAACTGGGTCGACACATATGGCCAGGTAAGTGAGACCGGTGGAAGGGATATGCCATTAACTCGACAAGAATGCATTCGAGTCGAGTAGCTCCCAATTAAAAATCATTCGGTCACATCTGCCCAACTTATCTTAGACACCAAATTGTCGAACCAAAACCAATTGGATTCGTCTACAATCCAGGCTCTAACCACTGAGCTAAATTAGGTCTTAACTTGATCGAGTCACATCTAAATATGATTTGACCTTGATCTAGACTTAATCCTATTAGGCTGGTCAATTATTAGCTTTCATGATGTTAGATGTGTGCCCTAGATGCCAGATCGACTGACACATTCCTGTACAGATTTAAAGACAAATTTATAATTTTGACTATAAATGAATAAAAGGGTTATTCTTCTATCACATTGTGTACATTGTGTCTATGATACATCCTTTGAGTTAGTGAGAATGTAAATTCATATTTTTAAGAGTTAAAAATTTAAGGCATGAATTTACATAACTAACTCATAAACTGCTCCTGACCATAGGATCATCACGAGGATGGTGATCGATCTAGAAGGTTGGTGTACGATCGCTTCCTTAAGGTAGATGAGTCTTGAGTCTACAGTATAGAGATATCGAAGCGAGAGTACAGATATTCATTGAGAACGAGAGTACTGAGCGTGACCACCTCAAGTAGTCATAAGGAAGTCTATCTTCTCGTCAATGACTAGCTCGATGCTGCAGTTGTGTGTCTAGTTCTTTGACCTGAGGTGCATCGATGGTTCACCTTGAGTGTGTTATAGTTTGACTATACCATAACTCGATCTCCTAGCCATTCAAAACCCTGAGGTGTATGTTGGCTGTAGCATATCCATTGTAGGAACCAGATCGCACCAAGATGGGATCTATCAACCTCGATAGATGAGAGGAGTAGTCCTATGATGATTGAAAGATCGAGTCCTTAAGCCCATGGCCATGGTAGAGTAAAATAATGGAAAAGAGTTTTCTATTGGGATTTCACATCAGACTCAGATCGATCGATTGATTCATATGTCTGATGTTGGGTTTGACGAGTTCACCTTAATCCTAATTCAGTCGAGACTCATGATAGAGGAACTCAATCACACAGGTAGCTACACCAAGAGGTTTGTCTTCAGTTCTGATGGGTTGCCACCAAATACTACTAGGTGTCACTGATAGATTTTGAGAGCAATTAGAATGATTTTGATGATCGATCATTCTAATTGTCTGAATCAGAAGAGTTTTGGTCCATCGAAAGGAGTTTCGATGATGTCGATGATGAGATCATGATATGTCTCATTACCATACAGAATTGAACCTAACTAGGTCACACAAATAAGGGTTAGGGTTTGGATATCATCAATTGGGCTACCCCAATTGATTTGGATAAGATCCAATTAGGTTCAAGGAAATTGTGCTAGCACTCGATTGAGCCTAACTTTCTCCTCGTGTAATCTTTTCTGTCTCTACTGAGCCAAATATGATCTGGCTCATCCAGAGAACCTTGGAAAGGTTTTTCTCAGTCTAATTAAAGTTTGTCTAGCTCAAAAAAGGCTTGTCTTAATTCATGAGATGAATTTAAGACAACACCTGCTAATTTCTAGCACCTGCCAATTTCATTTTAGGACATCTATCAAAAGTTGACAGATGGGTCTTAAACTGAAGAGGATTCATTGAAGAATTTTTGTGGAGTGTCCACATGTCCAAACAACTTTAAATTAGGTGCCATAATCAGATTATGGTGTGAGCTCAATTAGATTTAAGTGGGTGCCCCAAATGGATAAGAACCAAAGAGTCCTGATAAACTTGGACTCTTTGGCGCCACCTTATTTGTGCTTATCCAATGTTGGTGCCAACATAGGAGAGAGTATGGGAATTCTTATCTGATGTGATCAGATGACATCACTCAATTAATTAAATTTTTTTTAAAATTTATTAAAATTTTTTGATGGGTCGAATGATGTGGCACTGCGCAGCATACAGGATCTATATAAACCCTGCTGCACCTAGGGTTTCGAGATAGAACTTGTTTTATACAAAAACCTATTAGCTGCCACTCCCTCCCCTCTTCTCCATGTCCTCCCTGATCTCCTTTCTCCCCTCTTCACATCCAAGAAGTTGGACGTTCATCTGGCAAAGGTACAAGGCATGGTGATGCCTGGAATAGAAGGCTGCAGGACATCTTCGATAGGCTGTTGCTCCAACTTCAGAAGGAGTTCTGAAGTACTTCTAAATCAGATATTGATCTGATTTTTGGAGTGTAGAATCATGAGGAGAAGATGTTCTAGATCCTACCTAAGTGGATACTGGTAGAGGCCAGATACTTGCATGGCTACATCAGAATCTCAGACAGAGCTGCGATCATCTACAGGGTAATTAGATTACCCTTAAGGTATGTCTATATTTCTTATACTTTTAGATTTAATTTTAGATTTTAAATATCAGATAATAAAATTAGATCTAATAGATATTAGATTTAAAATAGCATAGGATAAAAATTTTTTAATTTATTCTGCACCAGATTCGATGAAATCTAGAAGATCCTACACAGGAAAAAGGCGGTTTTTCCTTCACATGATCCCATCTAACCAACTTTTTGATTTGGTTTGATCAACTGCTAGACCTAATTGAGCTACCCAAGCCTGAACCCAATTTTATGAAAATGACTTAGATTTAAAATTCTCAATTTTAGACCTAATTTAATTTCATAAGCTTAATTCATTAATTAAGTCTTGGGTTCATAAACAAAATATGTAAATAAATCCTAAGGTTTTAGGATCTAGGGTTTTAAAGAAAAATAAATTTTAATTTCTAATTAAGGATGAATGTGCAGCACCCCTACACGCCATTAGAATACCCCATTGAATGGGAGGAGAGGGTCTTAAACCCTACTTTATTCTTATGACCGGACGGCCATGAGGAACACCTTAATCAGAAATATTGATTTAACTACAAAACTAGTTAGATCTAAGTTACATATCACATATATAATTTCAGATCTAACTTATACATGCTTTGCCTACATCTCATGTATTAAAATCTGATCTAATTAGCATACTTTCAGATCTAATACATCATATGTAACATCTAAAAAATAAGATTTAAATTGAACTATTCAATATAAAATCTATTCTAGACAGTTACTAGAATAATTCAACAACTAGTCTAGGCATGCAGCAGATCAATCTTATAAATTAATTAAATTTTATTTTTTATTTTTTGATCTAAATATAATATTTATAACATCATAAAATTAGAGAATAAATTAGATCTAATTTATATTTTAATCATATTAAAATATAAAACTTCAAGACTATTCATAGTTTAAACTATTCCTAGTCTAGTCATGCATCTCATACATGTTAGATCTACTTAGATTTAATTTTAAATTTTTTGATTTCAGATCCAATCACATCTAATGTGATATCTAAAATTCATTAATATTAAATAAATAAAAATAAAAATTAGATCTAAATTAGATCTGAAATAGAGCCATCAACCTGGCTCTGATACCAGTTGAAGGAAAAATCGCTTTTTTCCTTGTAGGATCTTGCAGATTTAATGAGATCTGGGATGGAATATTTTTTTAAAAAAAAATTATCTTATGATATTTTAGATTTAAGATCTATTAGATCTAATTCTTATTATCTAATATTTAATCTAAAATTAAATCTATAACTTGAGGAATAGAGAAATACCTCTAGGGTAACTAGATTACCCTTTAGATGATCGCAGCAACGCCCGAGGTTCTAAAATAGCCACACAGTCGTCTGACCTCTACTGATATCCACTCAAGAAAGATTTGGATCATCTTCTCCTTGCAAATGTTTGCTCCAAAAATCAGATCTAGATCTGATCTGGAAGATCTTCAAAAGATCTTCTAAAGCTGGAGCAGCAGCTTCTCGATAAATTCCTGCAGCCTTCTGTTCAGAGAGCCACCACGCCTTGGACAAGCACCAGATGGATGTCCAACTTCTTGGACATGAAGAGGAGAGAGAGATGAGCAGAGGGGAAGTAGAGAAGTGGAGAGAAATCTCATTTTTTCTGGGTATTGAGCAGAATCACACAACCCTAGGCGCAGACAGGGTTTAAATAGACCCTGCTGCGCCATGCAATGCCACATCATTCGACCAATAAAAAAATTTCAATTAATTTTGAAAAAATTCTCATTGATGGAGTAATATTATCTGATCATATCAGATAAGAATCACCTCAATTTCCACTACTGTTGGCACCAACACTGGATAAGCACAGTGAGATTGGCGCCCCACAGTCCAAGTCGATCAAGGGATCAGAGTCCTCATCTCATGGGACTCTATCCTTATCCACTTGGGGTGCACGCCCAATCTGATCTTGGCACCCACTTTGAGGCCTAATTTAATAGGTGTACACTCCATAAAAACTCTCCAATAACCTCTTGCTAAGTGGCCTTCAGTTTAAGATCCATAAGTCAATGTTTGACCGATGTCCTAAAACAGAAATGGCAGGTGATAGGAATTAGCAGGTGTTATCTTAAATTTATCTCATGAATTAAGATAAAACTTTTTTGAACTGGACTAGCTCTAGTCAAACTGAGAAAAACCTTCTTAAGGTTCTCTAGGTGAGTCAAATCACATTTGGCTCAGTCGAGATGAAAAAGATTGCACGAGGAGAAAGTTAGGCTTAATCGTGTGCGAGCATGATTTTCTTAAACCTAATTGGATCTAATCCAAATCAATCGAACTGGGCTAGCTCAATTGATGACATCCAGACCCTAATTCTTGTTTGTATGACCCAGTTAGGTTCATTTCTATATGGTAATGAGACATGTCATGATCTCATCATCGACATCATCGAAACTCCTTTCGATGGACCAAAACTCTTCTGATTCAGACAATTAGAATGATCGATCATCAAGATCATTCTAATTGCACCCAAAATCTACTAGTGACACCTAGCAGTATATGGTGGCAACCCATCAGAAATGAAAATGAACCTCTTGGTGCAGCTACCTGTGTGATTGAGTTCCTCTATCATGAGTCCCGAGTGAATTAGGGTTAAGGTGAACTCGTCAAATCCAATATCAGTCATATGAATCAATCGATCAATCCAAGTCTGATGTAAAATCTTAATAGAAAACTCTTTTCATTATTTCACTCTGCCATAGCCATGGGCTTAAGGACTCAATCTTTCGATCATCATAGGACTACTCTTATCTATCGAGGTTGATAGATTCTATCTTGGTGCGATCTGGTTCCTACAATGAATATACTACATTCAACATACACCTCAAGATTTTGAATGGCTAGGAGACCAAGTTATGGTGTAGTCAAACTATAACAAACTCAAGGTAAACTTTCGATGCACCTCAGGTCAAAGAACTAGACACACAGCTGCAGCATCGAGCTAGTCATCGATGAGAAGATAGACTTCCTTATGACTGCTCGAGGTAGTCACGCTCAGTACTCTCATTCTCAACGAATACTTGTACTCTCGCTCTGGTGTCTCTACATCATAGACTCAAAATACATCTACCATAAGGAAGCGATCGTACACCAACCTTTCGGATCGATCACCATCCTCGTGATGATCCTATGGTCAAGAACTATTTATGAGTTAGTAATGTAAATTCATGCCTTAAATTTTCAACTCTTGAAAATATGAATTAACATTCCTACTAACTCAAAGGATGTATCATAGACATAATATACACAATGTGATAGTAGAATAATCCTTTTATTTATTTATAGTCAAAATTATAAATTTATTCTTACATTTGTACAGGAATGTGTCAATCAATCTGGCATCTAGGGCACACATCTAACAGGATGCCCCAAAGACTCCTTGTTAGACTAGGTCTTATGACCTAGTCTGCCATATAAAAGGAGGCCGCCCCACATGCCATAATATAGGAGTCAAAAAAATTATGAAAAATTGAGAGAATTACTAGAGAAGAACGAGGAAGACCTAGGAGATTTGAGGCACTAAAATCCATGGAGGAGAGTCCTCTAACAAGAGATCAAAAGTTGATGTCTTGTAGAGAAGAAAGGTAAGAGAGAAGATTGTCTTCTCTCATTAGTTTTTTTTCATATTTTTTTTCTCTTTATTTTTGTATTTTTATGTGATAAAAATATAAGAGAGAAAGAAGGATTACATGGGTGGTTTGAGGTGCCAAAATTCTTGGAGGAAATTCTTCAATCAAGAGATCAAAGGTTGATGTCTTGTAAAGAGAAAGGTAAGAGAGAAGATTGTCTTCTCTTATTATTTTTTTTTTCATATTAATATCTCTTTGTTTTATATTTTTTATATGATAAAAAATCTAAAAGAGAAAGAGGGATGGCATGATGAATTCATGCTCCAAAGAGTTGGAGCATGGTGATCTTATTTTGTACATGACATGATCATGTTCTGATGGAAGAAGAAGAAGAAAAGAAGGTCTTTTCTTAAGGTTTCTTTTAGAACCCTTCTTCTCCATAAATCATGAGATTTTTCTATGAAAAAAATTAGATATCATAAGATCTAAAAACTAGAAAAATATCAAGAGAAGAAGGTCTTCTCAAGTCCTAGCATAGAGATATTTTCAGGATATCAATTGTTGATGTACTGAAGGAGAAGATCTGTCTTCTCTTAGGACCCTTTTCTATTAAATATCAATTTTGATTTTAGAGAGGTCAAAAAATTTGACTTCTCCCTTATTCCTCCTCATATTCTTTATCTCTTGGAATTTTCAAGAGATCTAAAGGATATTTTTTAAATTAACCATCCGGAGGGATATGCAAGAAGCTAGCACTTCAAGCGGATCTTCGTTCTATGAACCTTCGATTTTATTGCAGCCTCGTGTGGATCACCTGTAGAGGTCGGATGCGTGTGCGGCTCCAAAGATAACAAAAAAAATCAACCATGGAGTTTTTGACCCTTATGAAGGTAAGAGATCTGATCTCTTCTTTTATCTAGATATGATCTAGGTTTTAGATCTGAAACTATTTTAGATCTAGGGTATTGATTTGATCAATATCAAATCTTTTATTTTTTGATTTATAAATGCAATATGACATGTTATAGTCCTAATTGTAGGGTTTAGTAATTTGATTACATACATTTATAGATTAAATTATTTAATTTACATGTTCCGCTGCGTTATATTTCAAAAAAAAAAAGATTTTGAAATTCATGCATGAAACCCTGCACTTTTTCCAATATTTAACCCCTTTAGGTGGATCAACCAATGTCCATACATCGTTGACCTTCATGGACTCCATTTCGAATTGCATGGCTTCAAGCCATTTCTCAAAATCAGATCTCTGCATTGCATCCATATCGGTGATTGAATCCTTATCGTTCTCATCGAGTTCAATGGGATCACCATCTCGAACCAAAAAATCATAGTATCTGTTCGGCTGACGTGGTACTCTATCGGATCGTCTTAATGGTGCAGATACATTGGGCTCCAGATCTGATCTAATCAAATCTAACTCAGGTTCAGCTATTGGTGTCGGTCCTTCTATATGTTGAACTTTATCAAGTTCAACCTTAGAGGCAACGGTTCCTTCACCAAGGAACTTCTTTTCTAAAAAGGTTGCCTTAAGGCTGACGAACACCTTTTGTTCATCAACATGATAGAAAAAATATCCTTTGGTCTCTTTGGGGTACCTTATGAATGTGCATTTGTCAAACCTAGGTCCAAGTTTATCGGTAACTAATCGTTTGACATAGGTCGGGCACCCCCAGACCCTAAAGTGTGAAAGTGCTGGCTTATGTCCTGTCCATATCTCATATGGAGTCTTAATTACAGACTTACTTAGAACCCTATTTAACAGATAACAGGCCGATTCGAGTGCATATCCCCAGAAGGATATCGGCAAGCTGACAAAATCGATCATGGATCGGACCATGTCTAACAGAGTCTAATTTCTCTTTTCAGACACACCATTGTGCTGTGGTATTCCTGGAGGAGTCTATTGGAAGAAAATTTTATTCTCTCCTAGATATATGAGAAACTCACCAGAAAGGTATTCTCCTCCTCGATTAGATCGAAGAGTTTTAATACTCTTCCCAGTTTATTTTTCTACTTCACTTCGAAATCGTTTGAATATTTCAAATAAATCCGACTTATGTTTCATCAGATAGACATATCCATATCTAGATAGATCATCCGTGAAAGTGATGAAGTAGGAATATTCACCTCTAGCACTTGTGCTCATGGGCCCGCATACATCAGTATGTACTAGGCCTAAGAGCTCAATAGCTCTCTCACCTTTTTCAGTAAAAGGTGACTTGATCATTTTATCAAGAAGATAGGATTCACAGGTTGAAAGTGATTCACAATCACTGACTTCAAGGATTCCCTCTTGAGTCAACCTGTTTATCCTATTGTTGTTTATATGACCTGGCCTACAGTGCCATAAGTAGATATCTGATACACTATCTAATCTAGGATGCTTGCCAGTAGAATAGACTACGTTAACAGATTGTGATAACATATACATGCCATTGTTAAAATATCCATAAAAAATAATAACACCATTCATAATGATATTACAAACTTGTTTTTTTATTGAAATTTTATAATCATTTTTGGCCAAAAGACCTATAGAAATGATATTTAAAAAGAAACTGGGATAGAAATGACAATCATTAAGAGCAACGGTATGGAACTCAAATACAAGTTTCAAGATTTCTAATGCTAGAACTGGAACTGGTCTTCCATTTCCAACATTCAGGAACCTCTCACCTTGCTCGAATCTCCTACTGACCTGCAACCCCTACAACAAATTACAAATATGGTAAGGGCTACCAGTATCCAATACCCAGCCAGTTATATGATAAATAGAGAAATTGCAAGGAGTTATCATATAAATATCTTGCCCAGCAACAGCTTACTTCTTTCTCTGCCTGTTCGAGTTCAGAGAGGCAATGTACTGACGACAGTTCCTCTTCCAGTGCCCTCGCTTCTTACAAAAGAAGCATTCAGCTTGACTCTTATCGGGCTTGATCTTTCTGGTTTGGCCCTGCACAGATGTCCCAGCCTGAACTTGCACCTTCTTTACTTTCTTCTTCTTGTTCTTCTTCCCTTTCTTAAAGGGTCGAGAACCAGAAGACGGACCTCCCACTATGTTCACCGACTCCTTGTGGAGTTGGTGATCCTTCTCAAAGTTCTGAAGCAACCCCAGTAACCCATGGTAGTTTACTTCAGGCTTTGTCATTCTATAATGAGTGAGGAATGGGAGATAAGACTTGGACAGCGAGTTCAGTATTGCATCTTTCTCAAGCTGCTCATGCAAGGAAAAGCCGAGCTTGCTCAAATGCTCCATCAACTCGATCATGTACAATACATGATCAGTGACAGAGGCACCATCCCACATTTTGGCATTGAAGATGGCACAACTAGTCTTGTGCCTCTCCACATCATCGGGTGTGCCAAAGGTATCTTCCAACACTTGAAGCATGTCCTTTGACTGAGTCGTCTCAAATCTGTGACTGAACTCATCGCTCATGGCAGCCAGCATGATGCAGCGCACCATAGTCTGATCACTGAGCCACTTCTGGAAAGTGTCTCTGACTGTTCCACGTGCATTGGTAGCTGGCTCCTCAGGTGCAGGATCCGTTATCACATATAGGATCCATTCATGCTCTAGAACTATCTTCAACTTTCGATACCAGCTACTGAAGTTGGATCCCACCAACTTATCATTGTCCAACAATGATTGGAGCAATAGGGAAGTGGCCATATCAGCACAAATAAAAATCATAACCTAATTAGTAATTGATTCATTAAACCTAAAGATTTAGACTTTAATCAAAAGATTTCTCCCATTATTTTATTCAAATTGGTAGCCTCTACCTCCAATTCGAGAAATTATCCTAATTCCTTAGTGGGTACTAGAATCTACTTAGACTGCACACAAGCCCAACTTTGGTTGGCCAACCCATGTACATCTAAGAGTAGATTCATAACCAATTATTTCTTTAAATAATTTCTAATAATTTTATTTTTATCCCAGTCCCTAATCAGTAGGCTTTGGCCTCCACTGAAAAGGTCTGGTTAGGTCCAACCATTAACATGACCATACTTGGCCTATCTAGCCAATGAATGATTAGGTCCAACTTTGATCGGCTAATCTAACCACTATTTAGAAAGATACAGTCAAGAAATCATATTATGAATGATAATTCCATCAGCCAATAAGCATCAGACCTTTGGGCTTTCAATGATTATCCAACTGATGGACCCATTATCATCCACTTAATGGAAGGCTATGATCTAGTTATCACCATAACTATTTTATTTTATGGACCTAATAATTTTAGAAGATTTAATTGATTTAGAGGATGAGGTCAAATGAACCAGCTTATCATGATCCTCCCATTGGCTTCACTAAGTCAGCTTAAGGGAGACCATTAAAAGGGCTGGTCTAGGAGCACCTAAATCAGTCACATTGATTTACCTAGCTGACATGGGTCAGCTCGAATAGTTAAGTAATCCGATCAAAATATAATTTCACCAAGAGGCCAGGTAAGTTCGATCGATGGGAGGATCTGCCAAAGCTTGCCTTAGACACCATCAGAAATGGTCAGGTAAGCGGACTGCCAATTAAAAATCATCAATTTGGTTTACCTTAGACATCAACTGGTTTAATTAGTTTCGATTAGATCAATCTAACAGTTCATGCTAGACCGCTTAGCCAAGAATCAAGTCCATTTGGTTCTCGTTAAAGACATGGACTTGATCAACTACAACTATTGTAATTGATCTAGAGAATCCTTGACCTAATCTAAGACAACAATTGATTAGATTTAGTCAATTCCCTAATTAAGTCCATCTTTAACCTAACCTTAGGTCTAACCTAATTAATGAATCTAATTTCCACTAACCCATTAACCCAATGTGTTACGATTTGTGTCTTAGGTTCTTCAATTCACAATCTTAGAACCTAATCAAACAACTTCTTAATTTTGAATTAAGTTTTGGGCTGAGGGTTGGGGTTCGATTTTTCGAAAATAAATTTTATATTTATAAAATATTTTTACAACATGGTTCTACCAATCAAGTTGCATGTTTGATTCATAATCAAAATGCAAGTAAAAAAAAGCATGAAACTACTTTAGATCTAATCTAAACAGGTTCATGTAATTGAAATAATTTCAACTTTAAACTGTGCAAATTTTTCAAACAAATATATGATGGTTATTTATGCAAAAATTATTAACAAAAAGATTTTATTTTAGATTTAAATATTTTTTAAATCAAATAAATCATAAATTTAATCTAGATCATATTTAACAAATTTATGATTAAAGATAGATCTACACAAACTAGGATAACCTTTGCACTATAAGGGGTAAACCTTATAGCAGGACAACCTACAGTTCGTGATTGATCTAAAAATTTTAATTTTAGATTTAACAATCAGATTATAAATTAGATCTAATCTAAAAAATAATCTAAGTATGTATTAATAATCATGTAATAAACAACCTAGGCTCTGATACAAATTGAAGGAACCAGATCTAGGGTTTCAAAGTTAGATCTTGAAAGTTTTTCAAGATCAGGCAGCAGAAGACTAAAATAAATCAAAAATTTATCTTATAAAATTAGAAAATTTTTAGATCTAAGATCCTATTACATGATTATTACATGACATTAAATCAAAAATTAAAATATAAAAAGTAAGAACTACATGTTGATCATATCAACATGTTTCTATACTACATCTAATGTATGTAAAATATAATAGATCAGATCTATTATCTTGCAAGTTAGACATTCTAACTTTATTGATCCGGTCTTGAGGATGATATTGTAAGCTGCACACACATCCGACCTCTAGGAGTCATCCACACGAGCCCACGAATCATGATCAGAAGTTCTGATCTAGAAAATCAGCATAGTATGCTAGTACTACACTGATCCTTCTTCGATGGTCAATTAGATGCCTCTTTCTTCTTGATTTGGACTCTTCCAAAGATGAGAAGTAAGAAAAGGAGTTTTAGATGAGACACTCTTAGAAAACTTACAGATGGAGGAAGGGAAGAGATGAACCCAACAACTCTAGAAGAAGATCCTCTTCTTCTTCTCTATGCTTTAACCCAGATCCCTAGTTTTGTGTCTATTAGATCTCCATGCCCCAAGACTCTTTCTTCTTGAATTTTGGATGCCTCAAAGGTCTCTTAATTCTTTATATTTTATGAATATTTCATGAAAAAATTCATTTTAAATAGAGAGATATGAAGAGTCATTGTCTAGGTCAAATACCTAGTCAAGGATTATCCAAACAAGGCAAGACAAGGGGCGCCCAACTCTTGGGCGTCCCCTCCTTCTTTTTCTATCATGGACCACCAGCAAAGGGTGCACATTATATACCATAAAATTCACAAAAATCTTAAAAAAAAATTGGATAAAATCAGTGCCATAAAGAAAGAGTTTTGATTTCCTAAAACTCTATCTCATAGAATTTGAAATCCAAACTAATTCCTACTTTGACTTGGTCCACAACCACATTCCATGTAAGAGAGAAAGAGAAGAAAATTTTGAGCATGTGAGAAGACCTAGGAGAGAGGGTTTTGTCACACAAAATAAGAGATAGTGGGCATGGGATAAGAGAGAGTGGGCGTGGGGGGCTAAGGTGGTGCAAGGTGGAATCCTAGTCTTATTAGGATTCAATCTATGACTTGTTCAAATTTGCTTTCTCAAACCAAATCAAACCAAAACCAAATCAATCTAATTAAAATAGATCTTAATCCAATTAAAAATATAATTTAATCAGATTAAATTAGATTTAAATTTGATTTAATTTTTTAATCAAATTAGAAATTAGGTTGACCCAAGTCCTAATTGAACTAGGATTAGTTTTTTCTTGCACTTGACTTATCCAATAAACTAATTGAAATTGATCCAATCAAGCTCAAACCAAATCTAATTAAATTATATTTAATTAGACTTAATCTCAACCCATTGGCTTAATCAAATTAAACCAATTAGCAATCGAATTACTAATTGATCCTCCGCAACATTTGCACTAGGTTAAATGTCAAATGTATTAATCGTTTAACCCTAAAATGATTCTTAATCATTGATCAATCATTTGATCGGATTATGAACTTTAATATGTGTGACCTCATAGGTTCAAATCTAAGCTGGTAGCACAGAAATAAATTTTTGTACCAATCGAAGTGACCATCTAGCAATGGTACCCGACGGTCGGATAGATCGAATGTATAGAACAACATCCTTAGAACCCATGCGGATATAGTTTTTATATAATTCATCCTCATGACCAAAATGCTCATAGGATACCTCAGAGTTCAACTGTCAACTCTGATTAGATTGTTCACATTGTATTTCAAAATATCAAATCAATCTGATGGATTATCCTGAAAAAGGTTTTGCTAAATTGAAATACAGCGACTCATTCTTCTCCAACTCTTGGAGTGGTCAATCCTATCTTGATCACACTCTGACTTTGTAAGTACTTGACTATGCTCAGAAGCCTTCCATCACTGAATTAGAAATTCAGTTAGTCTAGTATCAAAGTATAATGAGTTTCTTGCAAGTCACTGAGGCGATCTCAGGTCTAAGGGACACTTATACCTATATCCCATCAAAGACATTCAAGATAGCAGAATGCTCTGGAGTTGGTCATGTTCAATGATGATGTACCCTTATATCTCACTTGTATGTCATACCAGTATCTCCACACTCCTTGGTTAAGAGGACAATCAACCCATATGGCCTACAGTGACCTATGCTCAATAGAAGCTATCGTCCTTATTAACAGCCTATCATTTGATCGTGAATAGTTTTAAGAACTAATCGATAAATTCTCTCTTTATCGAACCTAAATAGTCCTAAGGATTTTATCACAACAACGGAGTTCATTAGAAGATGAAAGCTTGTGATAAAAATATCAAAATATATTTTATTTATTAACAAATCAATTACAATACAAGGTTGCTCAACCGTCAACAGGTTGATAATTGACTTTTGGGATATATTTTTCAACACTTATCATGGCCCTAAAATTATTGTCCGGACCTATGGGGTTCATTATAATCTTAAGAATAAAAAGATGTAGCATATAATGAATCAAAAATTAATATCTATTTTATTAATAATATTAATATCAATTACATGAGTTTGAAAGATAAATTACAGAAAATACCCTATCGCATCTCGTATGCGATTGGCTTGTAGGGCATTATTATTTCAGGAAGGACTCCACATGCCACCACACTTCAAAAGAGGGGATGTCCAAGGAAAGAAGATGCCCAAGAGAGAAGGGATGCCCACACCAAGAGAGAGCTCCATGCCAAGATCAATGCTTGATTGATTTTTCTTTTCTCCACACCCCTCCTTAAATAGACAAGAGTTTCTAGATCAAATCAAATACCTTCATGATCGAATCAAATACCTTCATGGGTTAGGAATAGAACTCTCCATATTTGAATCAAATCCAAACTTCCTAAACCATAAGGTTTCCTAATTGAAATAGGAGAGGCACCAACTTGCGCCTCCCTTTACCATGCCGCATGTCCAAGGAGAGGGGACTGTTTTCAGCCCCCTCTCCTCTATCTTGGTCAGCCATATGGGTGAGAGAATACCTAGTGAACATGGCTAATTGTACCAAATCTAATTTGATTTAAGTTTGAGCTTAATTCAAATCCAATTCGAATCTGATTCAAACCAAATTCAAAAAGATTGCTAATCCTAATCTAATTAGGATTTAGGTCCAAGTCCAACTTAGATATTTAATCCAGTTTATCCTCAATAAATCAAGCCCAATTAACTTAGATCTGATATAAAGTAATAAGAACTTGAATCCAATCTCTCATAATTCTTTGGATCATAGATTTGATCAAATTCATCTCTAAAATCAAATCTACACCTCATGTGCAATACTAGCTGCACATAGTCAATATTTAATTCCATATGATCCATAACTTAATTTTTAATTAAGTAAATTTATATATTCAATCAAGTCTCATACTTTCAAATTAAACACATAAATATCCGATCAATTTTTTTCTATAGTGTTTGACTTTGTGCGTGATTTCATAGGTTCGAATACTAAGTCGGTAGTATAGAAATCCCTTCCTACACTAATCGAAGTGACCATCTAGCAATGATACCTGATGTCTGAATAGATCAAAAAATTATAAACCAACATCCAAGAACCTCGATATATGGTTACCGTATAATTCATCCTTTTAATCCTAATGCTCAAGATGATCTAGGGTCTAATTGTCAACCCTTGAATAGTCATCCTCATTGTATTTCAATCTTTTTCAAATCTCGTGACAGATCATGAGGATTATCCTAGCCCATATTTTACTGGATTGAGATACAGTGATGCATTAACTTCTGTAAACTGGAGGGGTCAATCCTATCTTGACTCACACACTGACTTCGCAAGTACTTGACTGTATCCAGTAGCTTTCCATTACTATATTAGAAATATAAGTAGTCTAGTATCAAAACAAAGTGAGTTATTTGTAAATAACCATGGTGATCTCAGATCGAAGAGATACTTATGCCCATATGCTTCGTGAGATGCCCTTGACAGCAGAGCGCTCCACAGGTGTATCATTGTTCAGTAACGATGTACTCCTATTTCTTACCTATATGTCATACCAGTGTCTTCACACTCTTTGATTAAGAGGACAACTAACTTATATAGTACACCATAACCTATACTCAATAAATATTATTATCTTTGTTAATAATGTATCATTTGATCACCAACAAGTTTAAGAACTATTCGATAAATTTTCCTTTATCGATTATATTATAGTTCTTAGGACTTCCTCATAACACGAGTTCAAAGAAAGATGCACTTTTATGATGAACTTACCAAAAATAATTTTTATTCATTAATAATTTATATATAAATTACAAAGAGCTCAATCGTCTATAAATAGATAATTTGTTTTAAGACATATTTTCAATAGTTTTCATCCAGATCAGATAGATACCTGCTTACTACTCCTAATGAGTAGGCCACATCGACCTCGTACATGTCATAGCATACATGATAGATCTCACTATCGAAGCATATAGAATTTTACTAATACACTCTCTCTCTCTTGAAGAGTTGACAGACAATCCTTCTTAAAGAGAGTAATTTCCTAGCCTATCGATAGATAGCCCTTCTTGAATTTTTTCATGCTGAACTGTTTTAGCACGGTATCGATGTACATGGTTTGGGACAATCCAAGTAATATTTTAGATCTATCCCTATAGATCTTCATCATTAGGATGTAGGATGCTTCTCTCAAATCCTTCATGGAGAACTATGATGATAGCTATAGCTTTACATTCTGTAAAGCAGGGATGTCATTTTCTATTAAGGGTATGTCATCTACATATAATACGATGATTACAAAACCATTAGCCTATTTATAGATGCAGGGCTCTCCTCCATTCTTAATGAAGTCATATATTTTGATCATCTTATCAAAATGCATGTTCCAACTCCAAAAAACTTGCTTTAGTCCATAAATGGATCTATTTAGCTTGCACACTTTAGATTCTTCTGTGGATGTAAACCCTTGAGGTTGTATCATATACATCTCTTTTCTTAACTCTTCATTAAGAAAAGTAGTTTTAATATCCATTTGTCAGATCTCATAATCTAGATGTACCACTATAGCAAGCATAATCTCAATGGACTTGAGCATTGCCACAGGAGAGAATATCTCATTATAGTCAATACCATAACATTGATAATATCCCTTGGCAACTAAACAGACTTTATAGGTCTCTACCTTTTCGTCCACTCTTTTTTTTCTTTTGAAGATTCATTTGCACCCTATGGGTTTAATCTCTTCAGATGGATCAACAAGTATCCATACATCATTGATCTCCATTGATTCTATTTTGAATTTCATGATTTTTAGCTATTTCTCAAAGTCAGGCCTCTGCATAGCGTCTATATAGGTAATCAAATCCTCATCGTTCTCATCTAGTTCGATAGGATTATCATTTCGAACCAAAAAAGTATAGTATATGTCCAGTTGATGTGGTACTCTACGTGTTGTGATCCAGGTGGTGTGCCCAAGGCCCACGGAACCAAGGCTAAGGCCAAGGTCCATCATTCATGAGGGCTTCATGGAGGCTCTAGGGCTAGTTGGGCCCTAGGTTGAAAGGCTGTGGGCCTTTCGGGTTCTTGAGGTCTAGTTTTTGTGGGCCTCAAGGGACCAACTCTTTATGGGCTAGATCTGGGCCCAGGATAGGTGAGATTAGGTCGAGTCATGGGTGTACATGAGCTTGGGTTAACCTAATCTCCCATAGAGTTGGTCAAAGGAGTTTTGGGTTTGGGTCACTTAACCCTGTGTTTATATATACATGTACTATATAGGTTTGATTAAGCCAAAAGAATATAAAACTCTTTCTCCCAAGTCTCTCTCTCTCTTCTCCCTCTCTCTCCAGCTCTTCTCCATGCCCCAGGAGCAAGAAACCCTAGGGTTTCTTGCCGCCAGGTCCAGATAAGGCAGGAAAAGTAAGGAGGTGCTAGCCCCTCCCCCTTTGTGCCGCCAACCAGATCTACCTCTCCCTCTCTTGTAGCCACCCAAACATCAGGTCCAGGACTTAGAATCTCTTGAGAAGAGGTTGATACAAGTTTCTTTTAGATCTGGAGTTGATCTGAGGTCGTTTGAGGTGCGGGTGAGATCTCCATCAACAGATCTACAAGAAAGGCTGCAGTAGGATAGATCTACAAGGTCTGATTCTATCTACCTTCTTTCCTATCTAGAATACCCCGATTTGAGATCTATGAATTAGAAGACCTCAGTCCAGGTCTGATCTGGTTGGGTACCAGATCTTGAATTTTTTAGAGGTGATCTTAGAGGCGTTCTTCATCTGGAACGAAAGGCTGATGAAGAAGACAGCAACCAGACTGATTTCGTCAAGGGCCTTCGATCGAGTCCAGAAGTCTCCAGATTCGTTTGTTGCTGGTTCCACTGCACCCAAGGTCTATGGGAGGAGCCAGGATTGTGTTTCAATAGTTGGTATCAGAGCCACGATGGTGAGGAAGTGGTTCCAAGTATGAGAAGTTGAAGATCCCAAGTGCTAAAAATTTTCAGCAAGGTACCATCAAGGTATATTCTACACTTCTTGATTTTATATTACTTGTTTGGCTTGGATCCAGTCATGGGCAGTAATATGAAGGTCAATTTTGAGAAGTTTGATAGCAAGAGAAATTTTTCCATGTGAAAAATCCGGGTGGAGGATCTTCTGGTGCAAGCAGATCTAGATCAGGCTTTGGATGAGAAGCCTGAGGGAATGATAGATAGACAGTGGGCATTATTGGAGAAGAAAGCATGCTCGGTGATCAAAGGATGTTTGGCGGATGCGGCATTGTATTTGGTGCTGGAAGAAAAGACCCCGAAGGGCCTTTGGTCGAAGTTGCACACCATGTATATGGGGAAGAATACGTGCAACAAGCTAATGCTGAAGAAGAGGTTGTACAGTCTTCGGATGCAGGAGGGATCTGATGTGATTGGCCACATTCAGAGGTTCGACCAGTTGTGCACGGAGTTAATGAATATCGGGGTGAAGCTGGTTGAGGAGGACAAGTCCCTGTTGCTTTTGTGTTCGCTGTCAGGATCATATGACTCTTTGGTGACTACACTGCTCTATGGCAAGGAGACTCTGGAATATGAGGACATGTTCTCGGTGTTGAGGTCTAATGAGCAAAAGAAAAAGTTGACCAGAGATCGAGCTCCCTAGGAGGGTTTGGCAGTAGGGGAGAGGACAGGTAGAGGCAGAGGCAGAAGCAAGTCCAGGGGGCGGTCCAAGTCCAGGAAGGGAAAGAAAGAGATGAAATGCTTCAAGTGCAACGAGTTCAGGCACTTCAAGCGAGAATGTCCACTATGGAAGAACAAGAAGGGAGAAAAAAGTGGCTCAAAATCAACGAGTGCAGTTGCTGGGCAGCAGGTGGAGGATGATCTACTTATGGTATCAGATGGAAACAGGCATTACACAGAGGAGTGGACACTAGACTCTGCGTGCTCACATCACTACACACCACACAGGTCTTGGTTTGCGACATACACCAAGACAGATGAGGGATCAGTGACTCTAGGCGACAATCATCCTTGCAAGGTGGCTGGGATAGGGACAATCAGGGTGAGGATATTTGATGGGATTGTGAGGATATTGACAAATATAAAGCACGTCCCGGAGCTGGAAAAGAATCTGGTGTCACTAGGCTACTTGGAGCGCAATGGATACAGCTTCAGCAGTAGGGCTAGAAGCGGAGTATTGAACATCTCCAATTGAGCTATGGTAGTGATGAGAGGCAGGAGATTGGACAATAACCTCTATCGCATGGAGGGATCTGTGGTGACCAGAGAGTCTGATACAGTGGCTGCAGCACAAGACCAGCAGGGGGCTTACAGGATGTGGCACTACCGCCTAGGCCACATGGGTGACAAGGGACTGAGGGAGTTGAGCAGGAGAGGACTCATCTCTGATCTGGAGGATGGTGCTATAGGGGAGATCTGTGAGCCTTGCTAGATGGAAAAGCAGAGGAGAGTTCAGTTCAACATCAGTATAGCCTGCAGTGCAGCCCCTCTGGAGTTAGTACACACGGATGTGTGGGGACCAGCCCCAGTTTCAGGTAGGAATGGGGCCAGATACTTCATGACCCTGATTGATGATTTCTCAAGAAAACTCTAGATTTACTTCATCAGAGAGAAGTCAGAGGTCTTCACCAAGTTCAAGATCTGGAGAGCTGAGGTGGAGAAGGAGCAGGGGAGGAGCGTGAAGTGTCTGAGGTCAGACAATGGTGGGGAGTACACCAGCAGAGAGTTCCAGGATTACTGTGAGAAGTGTGGGATCAGGAGACACTTCTCAGTTAAGGAGACTCCACAGCAGAATGGGGTGGCTGAAAGGATGAACAGAATACTTCTGAAAAAGGCACGATGCATGAGGCTGCAGGCAGGGCTTCCAAAGGAGTTCTGGGTTGACATAATTGACGCAGTGGGTTACTTGGTCAATCGATCACCTCACACCAGGTTGGATGGCAGGCTTCCAGAGGAGGTGTGGTCTGGGAGGACAGTTGGACTGGGCCATCTACGGGTATTTGGGTGCACGGCCTATGTGCACATTAGAGCTGGTGAGCGAAGTAAGCTAGACGCCAGATCACGCAAGATGGTGTTTCTAGGCTATCCGTGAGGAGTCAAGGGATACAGGCTGTGGGATCCTTTGAAAAAAAAGATCATCATTAGTCGGGATGTGACTTTTGATGAGGAATCAATCCTACAGAGACGAGCAGGCATGGAGGAGCAGCAGGAGCAGGAGGAGGTCCAGCAGGGTGCTGCTGGACAGCTTACCTCTTTGATTTTGCCTCTTGCAGGTACTACAGGAGGACATGACATTCAGGTGAAGAACCTACCTAAGGTATCTCCACAGGTGGAGAGGACTCAGATGGATGATCGAGGTGGAGAGGTCCAGCAGGAGCGAGCTAGACCGAGGACTGATATCGGTGTTGCCCTACACAAGCCCAAGAGGACCATCAGGCAACTGGACCGATATGGCTTCGAGGAGATGCTGTCATATACCCTGATGACAGCGAATGGAGACCCATATACATATCAGGAGGCTATTGAGAGCCAGGACAGAGAGCGGTGGGTCCAGACGATGTCCGAGGAGATGCAGTCTCTCCACCAGAACCAGACGTGGCGATTGGTGCAGTTGCCACAGGGGAAGAGGCCCATTGGCTGCAAATGGGTCTACAATCGCAAGAATTGCCTTCAAAGCAGGGAGGTATCAGATTCAAGGTGAGGTTAGTGGCCAAAGGATACTCCCAAAAGAAAGGCATTGACTTCAGTGAGGTCTTCTCTTCCGTCGTCAGACATACTTCCATCAGAGTGTTGCTGAGTATTGTAGCAGCTCAGGATTTAGAGCTGGAACAGATGGATGTCAAGATGGCGTTCCTCTATGGGCATTTGGAGGAGAGGATTTACATGGAGCAACCACCCAATTTCAGGGATCCAGGATCAGAGGAAAAGGTTTGTTTGTTGCAGAAGTCGCTGTACGGGCTGAAGCAGTCGCCGAGGCAATGGTACAAGTGGTTCAACTCCTATGTGCGCATCATTGGACTTTCCAGATGCAAGTTTGATCTCTGTGTTTATGTTCAGTCTCTTGAGGATGGTTCTAAGGTGTTCCTACTCTTGTATGTGGATGACATGCTTATAGCATGCAAGAGTAGGAAGGTTGTGCAGGATCTGAAGGCATCCTTATCTCGGAAGTTTGAGATGAAGGATTTGGGCCCTGCAAGAAAGATCCTAGGCATGGAGATTTTCAGAGACCGAGCCCGGAGGGTGCTGCATCTATCTCAGGGGGGTTACATACAGAAGGTCTTAGAGAGGTTCGGGATGAAGGGAGCAAAGCCGGTGGAGCTACCACTTGCCGGTCACTTCAGACTCTCAAAGACCATGGCACTACAGATTGAGGTGGAGGCTCAGGAGATGGAGAAGGTCTCTTATGCTTCAGGAGTTGGGAGCTTGATGTATGCGATGGTCTGTTGTAGGCCAGACATCGCTCATGCAGTGAGTCAGGTTAGCAGGTTCATGGCACAGCCTGGCAGGGAGCATTGGAGAGCTCTGAAGTGGATATTCAGATACCTGATGGGTTCAGTTGGAGTTGGCATCTGCTACAGACAGTGAGGAGGTGCAGTGGGATACTCTGACATGTCCAGGGAGGCTCAGGGGCTGATTGGCGGTTATGTAGATGCAGACTTTGGTGGAGATGTGGATATCCAGAGGTCTACGACAAGCTTCATCTTTAGCCTATATGGAGGTCCTATTTCTTGGAGATCAAGTCTGCAGCCTATCACGGCCCTATCCACTACAGAGGCAGAATACATCGGATTGACAGAAGTAGCTAAGGAGGCAATTTGGCTGAAGGATTTGTTGACAGAGATGGGCCTTACGTAGGAGGCCATTAGAGTGCACTGTGACAACCAAAGTGCACTTCTACTAGCACAGAATTCAGTCTATCATGCAAGGACAAAGCATATCAACATTCGGTATCATCAAATCAGGGAGCTTGTGGAGGATGGCGAGGTGGAGCTGGTAAAGGTGCACACCAAGGAGAACTCAGCTGATGCACTTACGAAGGTACTTCCACGGGATAGCTTTCAGAGATGTGTTGAGCTGATTCGGCTGATGGACAGAGTGGAGCTGGTTGAGGCCTTGGGACACCAAGGTGGAGATTGTTGTGATCTAGGTGGTGTGCCCAAGGTCCAAGAGACCAAGGCTAAGGTCCATCATTCATGAGGGCTTCATGGAGGCTCTAGGGCTAGTTGGGCCCTAGGTTGAAAGGCTGTGGGCCTTTCGAGTTCTTGAGGTCTAATTTTTGTGGGCCTCAAGGGACCAACTCTTTATGGACCAGGTCTGAGCTCAGGATAGGTGAGATTAGGTCGAGTCATGGGTGTACATAGGCTTGGGTTAACCTAATCTCCCATAGAGTTGGTCAAGAGAATTTTGGGTTTGGGCCACTTGACCCTGTGTTTATATATGCATATACTGTATAGGTTTGATTAAGCCAAAGGAATACAAAACTCTTTCTCCCAAGTCTCTCTCTCTCTTCTTCCTCTCTCTCCAGCTCTTCTCCATGCCCCAGGAGCAAGAAACCCTAGGGTTTCTTGCCGCCAGGTCCAGATAAGGCAGGAAAAGCAGGGAGGCGCTAGCCCCTCCCCCTTTGTGCCGCCAACCAGATCTGCCTCTCCCTCTCTTGCAGCCATCCAAACTTCAGATCCAAGATCTGAAATCTCTTGAGAAGAGGTTGGTACAAGTTTCTCTCAGATCTGGAGTTGATCTGAGGTCGTTTGAGGCACGGGTGAGATCTCCATCAACAGATCTATAGGAAAGGCTGCAGCAGGACAGATCTGCAAGGTCTAGTTCTATCTACCTTCTTCCCTATCTAGAATACCCTGATTTGAGATCTATAAATTGGAGGACCTCAGTCCAGGTCTGATCTAGTTAGGTATCAGATCTTAGATTTTTTAGAGGTGATCTTAGAGGTGTTCTTCATCTGGAACGAAAGGCTGACGAAGAAAACAGCAACCAGGCTGATTTGGTCAAGGGCCTTCGATCGAGTCCAGAAGTCTCCAGATTTGTTCGTCACTAGTTCCGCTACACCCAAGGTCTATGGGAGGAGCCGGGATCATGCTCCAACACTATGGATCTCCTTAATGGCACCTCTATAACAGGCTTCAGATTTGATTCCCCAATCAAATCTAGTACTATATTCTTACTCAAAGGTGTCTGATTTTCTACCTCACGAACTTCACCAAGTTTGATTTTAGTGGCATCAGTTCCTTCTTCAAAGAACTCTCTTTCTAAAAAGACTGTCCTATTGCTGACGAACATCTTTTATTCTTCAGTGAGGTAAAAATAGTATCTTTTTATTTTCTTTGGGTACCCTACAAATAAATACTTATCGAATCTGGATCCAAGTTTATCAGTCTATAAATATTTGATATAAGTCAAACTATCCTAAATTCTAAAGTGAGAGAGTATTGGCCTATACCTGATCCATATCTCATATGGTGTTTTAGTGATCGATTTGCTCAAAATATTGTTTAGAATATAGCATGCAGTTTTTAGAGCATATCCCTAGAGGAGATTAACAGAGTAGCAAAGTCCATCATGGATTGAACCATATCTAACAGTGTTCGATTCCTCCTTTCTGACACCCCATTATGCAGTGATGTTTCAGGAGGAGTCCATTATGAGAGAATTCCATTCTCTTCTAGATATATTAAAAATTCATTTGAAAGATATTCATCTCCTCGATCTAATAGAATAATTTTAATATTCTTTTCAGTTTATTTTTCTACTTTACTATGGAATCATTTGAATATTTTAAATGATTTAGATTTATGCTTTATAAGATAGACATACCCATATCTAAATAGATCATTGGTGAAAGTAATGAAGTAATTATATCCACCTCTGGCATCTATGCTCATGGGTCTACATACATCATTATGTACTAGACTTAGAACATCAGCAGCTCGCTCATTTTTTTTTTTTAAAAGTGACTTTGTCATCTTACTAAGAAGATAAGATTCACAGGTCGGTAACGATTCACAATCGCCAATGTCGAGAATTTTTTCTTTAGTTAATCTGTCCATCCTATTCTTGTTCATATAACCTAGTCGATAATTCTAAAGATAAGTATCGCTGATATTATCTACTTTAAGGTATTTATTAGACATATACATTATACTTACAGACTATGATAGAAGGTATATGCCATGTTTTAATTGTTCGCATATAATTGTAGTACCATTCATAATGATATTACAAAAATTATTCTTTATTGAAAAGTTAAAACCAACTTTGCCTACAAGGCCTATAGAGATGACATTCATCAAAAAGAAAGAACAATAATAACAATCATTTAACATGACAACCGTAGACTCAAAAACAAGCTAAATAGTTTATAGAATTAGAATTGAAATAAGACTTCCATCTCCAACATTCAGGAACCGTTCACAATCTTTAAATTTTCTACTGACCTGAAGTCTTTACAATGAATTGCAAATGTTAATTGGACTTTCAGTATTCAATACTCAGATAAGAGTATCACACACAGAGAAATTACGAGTTATCATATAAATACCTTGTCCAGCAATAGATTGCTGCTTTCTCTTGTTCGGCCTGTGGAGGTCAAGAGAGACTATATACTGAGGATAATTCTTCTTCCAGTGATCCTACTTCTTGCAGAAAAAGTACTCTATTTGGCTCTTGTCAACATTTGACTTTTTGCTCTGATTGGACTTTGGAGCCCCAGCATGTAGCACCTTCTTTTTGTTCTTTTTCTTTCCTTTCTTAAAGGAACGATGTCTAGAAGAAGAACCATCCACCATATTCATCGCTCCTTTTGAAGCTAGTTATCCTTCTTAAAGGTCTACAGTAACCCTAGCAAACCATGATAATTTACTGCAGGTTTAGTCATTCTATAATGACTAACAAAAGATAGGTAGGACTTGGACAAAGAATTCAGGATCACATCTTTTTCTAGCTGCTCGAGCTGCTTGATCATATACAGTACATGATCAGTGACTGATGCCCCTTCCCTCATCTATGCATTAAAGACAACACAAGATATTTTGTACCTCTCAATGTTATCAGGAGTGCCAAAGGACTCATTCAATATTTAAAAGATTTTCTCTGATCGAGCATCCTCAAATTTATGACTGAACTTGTCATTCATAGCCACCCTCATAATGCAACATACAATGACTCGATCATTGAGCCACTTCTGATAAGTATCTCTAACTACACCATGAGCATTCAGGGCAGGCTCCTCAAGTGCTAGATCTGTAAGTGCCAACTATCAAAATTAGGTTTGGTGAGCTTATCATTGTCCAACAGTGAGTGGAGCGATAAAATGTTAGCCATTGCTGAAAGAAAAAATAAGGCCATATTAGTATATGAATTATTTAATTATAAAGACTTGAACTTTAGTCTAAAGATTCTCTCACTATTTTATATGAATTGATAACCTCTATCTCCAATTCAAAAAATTATATTAATCTCTTAGCAGGTACTAGATCTACATAGACTGCACACAAGCCAGAGTATGGCTCAACCAACCTATATGCATTTATGAGTAAGTTTTTAATCAATTATTTTTTTAAATAATTTTTAGTAATAATTTTACCCTAGGTACCTCTTCAGTAGGCATATGGCACCTCCACTGAAAATCCTGGTTAGGTCCAATCATTAACATGAACATACTCAGTGAATCAAACTAATGCATGATCAAGACCGAGTAAGCTCTGACCAACCTAACCATTCATCAGATAGTATAGCAGAGTCATCATATAATAAATGATAATTCTAATATCCAGATAAGCACCAGGTATAAGGCACCTCCAATGCTAATAAAAAATATTGAACCTATTACCATCCACCTTAATAGGAGGCTATGAAGCAGTTATCCTCATAACTATTTTATTTTAAGGACCTAATAATTTAAAATATTTAATTAATTAATTTAAGAATAAAAAAAAAGATTAACTAGTATTTCAATGATCTTTTCACTGACTTCACTAAGTTATCAAAGACAACTAGAAATAAGCTGGCTCAAGAATATCTAAATCAATCATACTGATTAACCTTAATGGCATGGACCAACTCGAATCATTCAGTGATCTAATCTTAACATAATCTACCAAATTGGTTAGATAAGTGAGATCAATATGAGGATAACCAATGCTTGCCTTAGACACCATATAGATCAGCTAAGCACACCCTCAATTAAAAATCACTGATCGTACTGTCGAACTTACCTTAGACACCAATTGATCGATTAGTTTTGATTCGATCAACCAAAAGATTCAAGCTCGACCACTAAGCCACAATCAGGTCCATTTGGTATGGTTAAAAATATGGATTTGACTATTGAGATTGATCTTAAAGAAATCTTAATCTAATCTAATTTAACTATTGATTAGATTTAATTAATTTCTCTATTTGGTCCATATTTATTACTAACCCTAGATCTAACCTACTTAGATGATCTGATTCAAGCTAACCCATAGCTCCCTAATTTATGAGGTGTCTTAAGATCTTCAATTTTCAAATTTGGATCCTTTGATAATCATATCTTAATTCATAATTAAGTATATAAAATTTTATATTGAAATAATTTTAATTTATAAAATTAGTTTATAAAAATTTTCATACAAAATCTTACATCATATATCATTAATTTTAGATTATGAAACTAATTTTTAGATCTGAATATTTTGTATAAATTAGTAAAAAAATAAATCATAAATCTTTATAGATCTAATCTAAACTTAATTTATATTTAAAAAAGTTTTAATTTTTTTTTATCATTTTTTTTATGAGATATAATCACATTGGAACCCCTACACATCATAAGAGAATCAATCGATTGGACAAAAGAGAGATTTTAATCTCTACTTTCTCTTATGACTGAATGGTCATGGTGATCAACTTAATCCAAATATTTCACTACTAAGAAAAAACTCTACACTATATATCATATATGTAAAAGAAAAAATTCTAGTTCATATCATATTCACAACATGATAGCATGCAGAATTATATCTGATCTAATTAGATTATTATTACAACATGATATTTTAGATCTGAACCTTAATCATATCATCACATGAATCACTAATTTTAGATCTAAAAAGAAAAAGAAATCTATTCAAAATATATATATGATTGCTTAGAAAAATTTTGGTTTGAGATATGATCAAATATATGCAGATACTTTATTCAAATCAGATCTGAAACTCTGTCAAATAAATTCAGATCTGAGCCTGATTTAAACATCAATTTTTTAATTAAAATACATCCAAAAAAATTTATAAAAATATATTTAAATCTATGTATAATCAGATTTTAAATCAGAATAAAAATTTGCACAAAAAATTCTGCTAAAATAGATTTTTAACAGATCATTTTCAGGGACTAATTTCGATCTAATAATCTAGTCAAAACTAGATTAGAAATATATAGAGAATATCAGATCAAAATAAGAATTAATTATATTAAAAATTTTAATTTAAAATCAAATCAAAAAAAATAAAAAAAATTTAAAAATTAGACTATGCGATCATGACATACAGCCTAGCTCTGATACCAGTTAGAGAAAAAATTGTTCGATTACATCGGATGCCATAAAAAAAATTAAATAGATTATTAATTAAAATTTTTATAATATTTATAAAATCTTACCTTGATTCATAGTGAAAAATTTAATCAAGATTGATTGATTCCTGAATCGAGTTGCTTCATGAGATCCGGATATCCAAATCCTCTACTTCGCATGCACGCCAAGCAACATAGGAGAGAGAGATGAAAAACTCTTCAAGATAGAAGAAGGAGAATCTTGAGATCTGATCTAAAGGCCTTGGAAGGACTCCACACACCACCATACTTCAAAAGAGGGGACGTCCAAGAAAAGAAGATGCCCAAGAGAGAGGGGATGCCCACACCAAGAGAGAGCTCTGTGCCAAGATCAATGCTTGATTAATTTTTTACTTCTCCACACCCCTCCTTAAATAGATAATAGTTTCTAGATTAAATCAAATACTTTCATGGATTAGGAATAGGACTCTTCATATTTGAATCAAATCCAAACTTTTTAAACCATAAGGTTTCCTAATTAAAATAGGAGAGGCGCCAACTTGCGCCTCCCTTTACCATGCCGCACGCCCAAGGGGAGGGGGCTATTTTCAGCACTCTCACCTCTATCTTGATCAGTCATATGGGTGAGAAAATATCTGGTGAACATGGTTAATTACACCAAATCTGATTTGGTTCAAGTTTGGGCTCAATTTGAATTCAATTCGAATCCGATTCAAACCAAATTTGAAAAGACTGCTAATCCTAATCTAATTAGAATTTAGGTCCAAGTTCAACTTGAATATTTAACCCAATTTAGTCTCAATAAAATTAAGCTCAATTAACTTAAATTTGATCTAAAGTAATTAGGACTTGAATCCAATCTCTAATAATTTTTTGGATCATAGATTTGATCAAATTCATCTCCAAAATCAAACTTGTACCTCATATGCAGTGCCAGCTGCACATAGTCAATGTTTAATTTTATATGACCCATAACTTAATTCTTAATTAAGTAAATCTATATGTTCAATTAAGTTTCATATTTTCAAATTGAACACATAAATATCCAATCAATTCTTTATTATATTGTTTGACTTTGTGTGTGACTCCATAGGTTCGAACATTAAGCCGATAGTAAAGAAACTCCTTCCTACACTAATCAAAATGACCATCTAGTAATGATATCCGACATCTGGATAGGTTAAAAAATTATAAAGTAATATTCAAAAATTTCGGCATATGATTACCGCATAATTCATCCCTTTGATCCTAATACTCAAGGTAATCTAGGGTTTAATTATCAACCCTTGGATGACTTTAATTATCAACCCTTGAATAGTCATCCTTATTGTATTTCAATCTTTTTTAAATCTCATGATAGATCATGAAAATTATCCTGATCAAGATTTCACTAGATTGAGATACAGTGATGCATTAACTCTTGTAAACTAGAGGGGTCAATCCTATCTTGACTCACACACCGACTTCACAAGTACTTGACTATATCCAATAGCCTTCTATTACTGTATTAAAAATACAGGCAGTCTGACACTAACAGTGAGTTGTTTGCAAGTCACGATGGTAATCTTAGGTCGAAGGAACACTTATACCCATATCCTTTGTGAGCTGTTCTTGACAGCAGAGTGCTCTGCAAGTGAGTCACTGTTCAATAATGATGTACTCCTACATCTCACCTATATGCCATACCAGTGTCTCCACACTCTTTGATTAAGAGAATAACCAACTCATATAGTACACAACGATCTATACTCGATAAGGTTGTTATCCTTATTAATAATGTATCATTTGGTTATGAACAAGTTTAAGAACTATTTGATAAATCCTCCTTTATCAATTATATTATAGTTCTAAGGACTTCATCATAATACAAGAGTTCAAAAGAGGATGCACTTTTATGATAAACTTATCAAAATTAATTTTTATTCATTAATAATTCATATAAAAATTATAAAGAGCTCAATCATCTACAGATAGATAATTAATTTTAGGACACATTTTCCAACATCCAAAAGATCCAAAAAGATGGGCTCTAAAAAGAAGGGCCTCTCTAAACTTCACTTGTACTATAATCACTGTAAGGTCACAGGACATGTCAAGGATCGATGCTGGAAACTCCATCTAAAACTGAGATTGAAGAAGAAGCTCGATCGTGGCAAACACATCATAGTAACGGCAACGACAATGGCAGCATCAACAAGTGATGCTTTTAACTTAGTCATATGAGTTGATAAGGCAGACCCTAGCTTGTCTTTGATGGCCATGCCAAAGGAGACAAGCTTGTGCCCATCGAATCTGCCTGACAAGAAGGAGTTGTTCACTCTCTGAGTTTAGGTCAAGAATGAGGTGATCGATCCCGACAATCAAAAGAACTTGATCTCGAAGAACCTGGTCCAAAAGCTGGGTTTGTTGACTACTCCACACCCACAACCATATCTATGAGGGTGAATCAATAATGATGTTGAGATGAAGATTGATCGCCAGTGCAAGGTAAAGTTTGCAGTGACCGGTATCTACATCAACAAAATGGTGTGCGAGGTTGTGCCGCTGAACATTTATGGCCTCATCTTCAGCAGTCCCTACCTATGGGATCGTGTCGCTACCTTCTTCCATCATCCCTAGCAGTACCAATTTGTTAACAATGGATAGAAATTTTTGTTCACCATAGAGCCATTGTCAACAACCGTGTAGACCTAGTGACTGCTTACCAGGCCAAAAGGATGATCAATGCCTGCCAAAAGTTTGCCTTGCTAGTCATTTGGCCTGTTGATTCTGAAGAGGCAAGTAGCAAGGTATTGAGTTTTTTCCTTGCATGTAGGGAAAAGACTGAAGATGTCACCAAACTGATTGGCGAGCACTAGGACCTGCTCCAGGAAATCCAAGGGCTGCCACCAAAGCGGGTCGTGGAACACGAGATCCAATTGATCAATGACACTCCCATTATCGAACCTCGGCAAGTACCAAAACTCAATAGTGGAGAATGAGGACATAAAATGATAGGTGACTGAGTTCCTCAAGATTGGTGCTATTAGACCAAGCAGCTCCCCCTGTGGCCCCTCCCCCCCCTCCCCGATTGTGTTGGTGAAGGAAAAATCGACAGTTTCAAGCATGCATTTTTAAAATTTTTAGCAGAAGACTTATAGATCAAACACTTTAATCTATTATTCATGCCTAGATCAAATTTGAAAACTACCAAGTAAGGATCATATGACATGAATTTATGCATGATCTGATTTCTAAAACTATTGATCATATCAATGAAATATAGATCACATCTACGATAGGCATATCACGTGAGTAGATCTCATCAACTGAGATCGAATCTCTTACCAGAGCATGGGTTAATGATCGTCACTACTGATAACCATGGCAAATAGTTCTTCTTGATCGCTCACCATCGTGCAGGGTATCCGACCTCTATGAATCATCCATTCGAAGATCTGATGCTGATCGATCCTCTCGGAAGTGCTAGCTCGCATGAAGATCTTCTGGACGGCTGATCTCGTTCCTTCTTTGAATGTCTCGGACTCCTTCGAGAATGAGAAGGACACCAAGGAGGATATAAGATGGTGGAGAAATAAAAGAAAAAGACTTTCTTTTCTTTCTTCTCATAAAACCTTAGATGGAACCTAGGGTACCCACCCTAAACTCTCATGCCCAAGAGGAATCAGATATCCTCTTTTACATGCACACAGAAGACCTACCCCTCTTTGCTCACACCCCACTCTAAGAAACCCTTCCTCATGGTAATTCACCTCCAATTTGTCACACAAATCAGATGCATTTTTGTGGTTGGCATGGAGATGAGGATAAGATCAAACTTGAACTTGAATTTGAACTAGGATAAGGATCAACTTCCAAGTCGAATTCAAATCCAATTTGAATTCAACTTGAATCAGATTTTATCCTCATCTAATTGGCATTGAGCGATGGGTGAGAACTTCAGATATCATGCATAGATACTTCACACAAATTCATAATTTGCATGAAAAATACATGGGCATGGGTAGTAGTCCAATCCAATTGGACTCTAAGTTTAGCTATTTGTCTCCAATCAAAACCCATTTGATCAGACCCAATTACCTAATCTAATTAGATAACAAATTATCATAATTAAGTCCTAATCAAATTAAAAATTAATCGAATCCAAGTCCTGATCAAATCAGGAATCAAACACTCATAGCAATTAGGTCATCTCATAACCTAATCGGGTCAGACCTAATTGAGTCCAATTCAATTAGACTTGATCTGCTTCTTTTTACTCAATCAAATTAAGCTAATTAGTAATGTAATTACTAATTAATTCTCTATTAATTCACTAACTCTTAGTAAATTATTTCATTATAATTTTTGCACAAGATTAATTATCAATCGAATTGACGATTATACCCTTGAACGATTCTCAATCATCAATCTGCCATCTGATTAGTTAAAAAAAAAAATTTTGAGTATGATCCCATAGGTTCAAACCTAAGCTGGTAGAACAGAAATAAATTTTTATACCAATCGAAGTAACCATCTAGCAATAGTACCCGACATTCGGATAGGTCGAAAGATTGCAAAGTAATATTCAAGAATCCACTGGCATATGGTTATCATATAATTCATCTCTTTAACCCTGAATGCTCAAGATGACCTTGGGTTTCACTATCAACCCTTAATGAGGCATCCACATTGTATTTCAACCTTTCAAATCCATTATATGGATTGCCCCGATCGAAGTTTTGCTGAATTAAAATACAATAATGCATTATCTCCTATAATCTGGAGGGGTCAATCTCATCTTGACTCATACATCGACTTCACAAGTACTTGACTGTATCCAAAAATCTTCTATCATTGAATTAAAAATTCAGGTAGTTCGGTATCAAAGCACAGTGAGTTGTTTGTAAGTTACCATGGTGATCTCAGATCGAAGGGACACTTATACCCATATCCTTCGCGAGCTACTCTTGATAGCAAAGTGCTCCATAGTTGGTCATGTTTAGTAGATGTACTCATACATCTCACCTACAAACCATACTAATGTCTCCATACTCCTTGGTTAAGAGAACAACCAACGTATATGGCATACAACAACCGACACTTGATAAATGCTATCATCCTAGTAATAGCATATTGTTTGATCGCGATCAAGTTTAAGGACTAAGTGATAAATTTTTCTTTACCGATCAAAATAGTCCTAAGGACTTTATCACAATACAGGAGTTCAATAATGAAGATGCACACAATGTGATGAAAAAGCCAAATAATTTTTATTAATAATAATTTATATACAATTTTCATACATAAGCTCAACCATCAACAGACTGATGATTGATTTTGAAACATAATTTTTAATAACTTTTACTTGGACTAAAGCCAATTGATACAGTATCGGATACCTATCTTTGATTTATGATCTTTGAACTCCTTGACTCTGAGGGCTTTAGTAAATAGATCTGCCAGATTCTCTTTTTTGTCGATCTTTTAAAGCTCGATGTCATCTTAATCCACGATCTTCCAGATAAGGTGGTAGCAGTGCAGAATATGTTTGATGTGCTGATGGAACTTCAGTTTCTTCACTTGACCAATGGCTTCAGTGCTGTCGCAGTACAATAGGATAGGACCATCGATGGAGGATGCCTCTCTAAGCTCACCAATGAACCTCTGCAACCATATAGCTTCTTTCACAGTATCGGATGCCACAATATATTCTATCTCATAAACTAAGTCGACCACATTGTGCTGCTTGAAATTTTTTCAGTAGATAGCTCCATCATTCAGGTTAAATATGTATTTCGACATGCTCTTGCTATCGTCATGATCTGACTGAAAGCTGAAATCTATAAATTTCATAAGTTTCAAGTCAGATTCTCTATAAATGAATCACTAGTCTTTAGAATTTCTCAAAAATTTAAGGATAATTTTTACAATCTTTCAGTGGTTCTCACCCGAATCTGACTGATACCTGCTCACTATCCTTAGTAAGTAAGCAACATCCGATCTCATATATGTCATGGCGTACATTATCGATCCCACTGTCGAAGCATATAAAATTCTACTCATACGCTCTCTTTCTTGAAGGGTTGTCGGATAATTCTTCTTCTAAAGAGAAATTTCATGGCCCATTAGAAGATAGTCTTTCTTGAAATTTTTCATGCTGAATCGCTTCAATACGATATCAATATACGTGGACTGGGACAACCCAAGTAACCTCTTAGATCTATCTCTATAGATCTTCATCCCTAGGATGTAGGATGTTTCTCCCAAGTTCTTCATGGAGAACTGTGACGACAGCCAAATTTTTATTCTCCATAATGCAGGGATGTCATTCTTGATTAAGAGAATATCATCCATATACAAAATAAAAAATATAACTATAGAATTATTAATCTATTTGTATATGCAGGGTTCTTCTCCATTCTTAACAAAGCCATACATTCTGATCACCTTATCAAAATATATGTTCCAACTCTGAGATGCCTACTTCAATCCATCTTGTACACCTTACACATCTGTAGATGTGAACCCTTCAGATTATATCATATACATCTCTTCTTCCAGCTCTCCATTCAGAAAAATGATTTTCACATCCATTTGCCATATTTCATAATCCAGGTATGCTGTTATCGCAAACATAATTTGAATAGATTTGAACATTGCTATAGAAGAAAATATCTCATCATAGTCAATACCATAATGCTAACGATAACCCTTAGCAACCAGACGGGCTTTATAGATCTCCACCTTCCCATCTAAATCTTTTTTTCTTTTGAAGATTCACTTATACCTTATAGATTTTATCCCTTTAGGTGAGTCAACTAATGTCCATACATCATTGACCTTCATGAACTCCATTTTGGACTTCATACCTTCAAGCCACTTATCGAACTTTATCAAGTTCAATAGGATCACGGCTTCAAATCAAGAAACTATAGATCTGTTCGGCTAATGTGGTACTCTACTGGATCTCCTTAATGGTGCCTTTACCATGGGCTCCAAATTTGATCTAATTAAATTCTATTCTATGGGTTCACTAGATTGTGTCGGTTCTTCTATCTATCAAACTTTCTCACTTTCTCAAGTTTAACCTTAGAGGCATTAGTTCTTTTTCCAAGGAATTCCAAAATGATTACCCTATTACTGACGAACACCTTTTGTTCATTAGTAAGATAGAAGTAATATCCCTTTGCTTCTTTTGGGTACCCAATAAATTGATACTTGTCAGACCAAAATCCAAGTTTGTCTATTTTCAAATGCTGGACATAAGCTGAATACCTCCAAACCCTAAGGTGAGAGAGTACTGGCTCACGCCCTATCCATATCTCATATGGTGTTTTATTTATAGACTTACTCAAAGCTTTATTAAGTATGTAATAAGCCAACTCGAGTGCATATCCCCAAAAAGAGATCGACAAACTTGCAAAACCCATTATAGATCAAATCATGTCTAATAGTGTTCGATTACTCTTTTTAGACATACTATTGTGTTGTGGTGTTCTAAGAGGGGTCCATTATGAGAGAATCTTATTCTCTTCTAGATACGTTAGAAATTCATTAAAGAGATATTTACTTCCTCAATCAGATCGAAGAGTTTTAATATACTTCTTAGTTTGTTTCTCTACCTCATTACAGAACCATTTCAATATTTCAAACGATTCAGACTTATGCGTCATTAAATAGACGTATCCATACCTCGATAGGTCATCTGTAAATGTTATGAAGTAGTAATATCCACCTATGATACTTATGTTCATAGATCCATGCACATACATCAGTATATACGAGACTTAGAACTTTGCTAGCTCATTTATCTTTTTCAGTAAAAGGTGATTTAGTCATCTTTTCAAGTAGACAAGAATCACAGATTGGCAATGATTCAAAATCATTGACTTCACAGATTCTTTCTTGAGTCATCTGTTCATCCTATTCTTGTTAACAAGACCTAATCTACAATGTCAAAGCTAGGCATCCAAGACATCATCTATCCTAGGGTATTTTTTTTTACGGGTACATTATACTAGATCATGATACAATATAAATGTCATTGTTTAATTATCCATTCATTACAGTAACACCATTCAAAATGATATCACAAAAACTTTTTTTGTTGAAATTTCATGACTGTTCTTGGTCAAAAGGCCTGTAGAAATTACATTCAATGAGAAACTTGAACAAAAGTGACAATCACTAAGAACAATGACATGAGAATTGAATACAAGCTTGATAATTTCTAAAGCTAGAACTAAAACTGATCTTCCATCTCCAACATTCAGAAATCTCTTGTCTTCTCCAAATCTCCTACTGACTTAAAGTTCCAGCAACGAATTACCAATATATATAAGACTACCAGTATCTAACACCTAGGTCAATATATCACAAATAGAGAAGTTGTAAGGTGTTATCATATAATTATCTTGCCCAGCAATCACTTGCTTCTTCTTCTTATTCGACCTATTTGGGTCAAGAGAAGCAATGTAAAAAGGATAGTTTCTCTTCTAGTGATCCTATTTCTTATAGTAGAAGTACTCTGTCTAACTTTGATCAGACTTGAACTTCTTGGTCTGACTGGGCTTAGACATCCTAGGTTACTTTTCAGTAAGCTTTAGCCTTCTTTGTAAGTTTTGGTTAGGTGCAACCATTAATATGATAAAACTCAGTGTATCTGACAAACGAATGATCAGGTTCGAGTGTGGCTCAGCCAACCTGACCATCATTAGAAAGACATATCTCAATCATCATATTATGAATGATAATTTCGACAACCAGATAAGTACAAGGTATGTGGTGCCTCTAATGATCATCTAAACTGTTGGACCCATTATCACCTAACTTAATGAGAGGCTATAATCTAGTTATCTCCATAACTATTTCATTTTAGGGACCTAATAATTTAGAAGATTTAGTTAACATTTTAACAAAAGAGGAGAGATTGATCAGCTAATCATAATCCTCCCACTGACTTCACCAAGTTAGATCAAAAAAATTAAAACAAACTGATCGAATCGACAAGTCGTAAATCCTCCCACTGACTTCACCAAGTCATGAAAAGACCTACAGATGAGTCATTCTAGGGGCATCAAAATCAGTCATACTGATTTTCTAGCTAGCATGGGTCAACTCGAATCACTTAGCAATCTAATCAAAATATAATTTACTATGTTGGACAACAACAGAGAAATCGATGGGAGGGATATGCCATTAACTCACTATAGACTCAATCTAGGTGAGTAGCTCTCAATTAATGACCACTGATCAAGACTGCCAAACTTACCTTAGACACCAACTAGTTAATTAGTTTCGATTTGATCAACCTAATGACTTAGGCTTGACTATTGAGCTACAATCAAGGTCCATTTGGTATAATCAAAGATATAGACTTGACCAACTACAACTATTGTATTAGTTCTAGAAAATTCCTAATTTAATCTAATTCAATTTTTCATTAGATTTAATCATTTTCTCTAAATGGTTCATGTTACAATTGATTCTAACCTTAGATCAACCCAATTAAGAGGATCTGATTGAGCTAACCCATGCCCTCATATTTTATGCAATGTTATTAGATCTTTAATTTACAATTCTAGATCTAATTGATTCAACGCTTAATTCTGAATTAAGTTTGAATTTAACATGGGTTTAGATTAAGTTTTAAAATCATTTACATCTAATTTTTATGCAAAAAATTTTTATTCTGAAACTTAATCAGCTCACTTGGACTGAGCCGGCTCACAACAGTGGGTTGACTAAGTCTACGACTTAGTCGACTCACTGTAAATGAATAGTAACCTATTTTATCTACCTGCTGCAACTAGATCGACTTAGTTGGAAAATAAACCAACTAACCAGGGGACTGAGTCGACTTAGTTCAAAATTGAGTTGGCTCAGCAGACGTGCCAGCAACTATTACAAAATTTCAGATCTAAAAAATTTTACATAAACTGAAATAAAATTAATTATAAATAAATTTTAGATCTAATCTAAATCTTTTATGATTTTAGATTTTATTTTTTATGATTAAAATAATTTTAATCATTAAGATTAGATGCTACTATTTTTCATATAAATTGTATCACATACAACAATCCTAAGATTTTTAGATATAGGATTTTGCAAAAAAGTAAGTCTTTTCTTTCACGTTCTTCATCATGGGATATAATCACATGGCACCCCTATATGCCATAAGAGCACTTTATTGAATGAGAAGAGAATGTCATGAAATTTTACTTGCTTTTATGATTGGACAGGCCTGATGACCAACCCAATCAGAGTACTAGCTAATTAGATCATCTAATCTAACATATCATATATGCAATAATTTAAATCTAATCTAAATCAAATCAGATCTGATCACTATATTAAATTAAATCTAAAATCATATCATAAATATCACATGTTTCAATAAAAATTAGATTTTACATCTACATGCACATATACATGTCATAACAAATCTTGCTCTAATACCAATTGAAAGAAAAATCGACAGTTTCAAGCATGCATTTTTAAAATTTTTAGCGAAAGACTTACAGATTAAACACTTTAATCTATTACGCATGCCCTAGATCAAATCTGAAAACTATCAAGTAAGGATCATATGACATGAATTTATGCATGATCTAATTTCTAAAACTATTGATCATATCAATAAAATATATATAGATCACATCTACGACAGGCATACCACGTGAGTAGTCTCAACTATTGAGATCGAATCTCTTACTAGAGCAATGGTCGATGATCGCCACTGCTGATAATCATGGTAGAGAGTTCTTCCTGATTGCTCACTGTCGCACAGGATGTCTGGTCTCTATGAATCATCCACTCAAAAATTTGATGCTGATCGATCCTCCCGGAAGTGCTAGCTCGTGTGAAGATCTTCT
The DNA here is from genome assembly GCF_000442705.2 of Elaeis guineensis. Lineage (NCBI taxonomy): Eukaryota > Viridiplantae > Streptophyta > Magnoliopsida > Arecales > Arecaceae > Elaeis > Elaeis guineensis. Next base: position 91,707,254 of record NC_026004.2, on the reverse strand, counting down.
AAACGACTGATCTTGTTCCTTCTTTAGATGTCTCATACTCCTTTGAGAATGAGAAGGACACCAAGGAGGATCTTGGAGAAATAAAAGAAAAAGACTCTCTTTTCTCTCTTCTCACATAACCCTAGATGGAACCTAGGGTACCCACCCTAAACTCTCACACCCAAGAGGAATCAGATATCCTCTTTTACATGCACACAAAAGGCCCACCCCTCTCTGTTCACTCCCCACTCTGAGAAACCCTTCCTCATGGTAATTCACCTCCAATTTGTCATACAAATCAGATACATTTTTATGGTTGGCATGGAGATGAGGATAAGATCAAACTTGAACTTGAATTTGAACCAGAATAAGGATCAACTTCCAAGTCAAATTCAAATCCAGTTTGAATTCAACTTGAACCAAATTTTATCCTCATCTAATTAGCATGGAGAGATGGGTGAGAACTTCAGATATCTCACATAGATACTTCATGCAAATTCATAATTTGTGCGAAAAACACATAGGCATGGGTAAGGGTGTCGCATGGGTAGTAGTCCAATCCAATTGGACTCTAATTTTAGCTATTTAGCTCCAACCAAAACCCATTTGACCAGACCCAATTACCTAATCTAATTAGATAATAAATTATCTCAACTAAGTCCTAATCAAATAAGAAATTAATCAAGTCCAAGTCCTAATTAATTAGATCAAACCTAATTGAATTCAATTCAATTAGACTTGATCTGATTCTCTTCACTCAATCAAATTGAGCTAATCAGTAATCTAATTACTAATTAATCCTCTATTAATTCACTAATCTTTAACAAATTATTTTGTTGTAACTTTTACATAAGATTAATCATCAATCGAATTGGCGATTATATCTTTAAATGATTCTCAATCGTCGATCAGTCATTTGATCAATTAGAAACTTCTTTTGAGTATGACCCCATAAGTTCGAACCTAAACTAGTAGCATAAAAATAAATTTCTATACCAATCGAAATGATCATCTAGCAATGGTATCCGACATTCGGATAGGCCGAAAGATTGTAAAGCAACGTTCAAGAATCAATTGGCATATGATTATCATATAATTCATCCCTTTGACCCTGAATGCTCATGATGACCTAGGATTTAACTATCAACCTTGAATGAGTCATCTATATTGTATTTCAATCTTTCAAATCTGTCACATGGATTGCTCCGACTGAGATTTTACTAAATTAAAATACAGTGATGTATTATCTTCTATAATCTGAAGGGATCAGTCTCATCTTGACTCACATACTGACTTCATAAGTATTTGACTGTGTCCAAAAATCTTCTGTCACTAAATTAAAAATTCAGATAGTCCAACATTAAAGCACAGTGAGTTGCTTATAAGTCACCATGGTAATCTCAGGTCGAAGTGACACTTATATCCAGATCCTTCATGAGCTACTCTTGATAGCAGAGTACTCCATAATTGATCACATTCAGTGAGATGTACTCCTACATCTCATCTGCATGTCATACCAGTGTCTGCATACTTTTTGGTTAAGAGAACAACCAACGTATATGGCATACAACGATCTATACTTGATAAATGCTATCATCCTAGTAATAGCGTATTGCTTCGTCGTGATCAAGTTTAAAAACTAAGTGATAAATCCTTCTTTACTGATCAAAATAGTCTCAAGGACTTCATCATAACAAAGATGCACACAATGTGATGAAAAAGTCAAATAATATTTATTAATAATAATTTATATACAATTTTCATACATGAGCTCAATCATCAACAGATTGATGATTGGCTTTAGGATATAATTTTCAATAATTTTCACTTGAACTAAAACTAATCAATGCAGTATCAGATACCCATCTTTGATTTATGATTTTCGAACCCCTTTACTCTGAGGACTTTAGAAAATAGGTCAGTCAGGTTCTTCTTTCCATCAATCTTCCAAAGCTTGATGTCACCTCAATCCATGATCTCTCGGACAAGGTGATAGTGGTGTAGAATATGCTTGGTATACTGATAGAACTTCGATTCCTTCACTTGAACAATAGCTTTAGCATTGTCATAGTACAATAGGATAGGACCATCGATGGAGGGTGCCACTCCAAGCTCATTGATGAACTTTTGCAACCACATAGCTTTCTTCGTAGCATCAGATGCCATGATATATTCTGTCTCCAAACTGAATTGGCCACGATGTACTGCTTGAAATATTTCAATAGACTACTCCACCATTCAAGATAAATATATATCCCAACATGCTCTTGCTATCATCATGATCTGACTGAAAGCTGAAATTTATAAATCCCATAAGTTTCAAGTCAGATTCTTCATAAACGAACTACTGATCATTAGTATTTTTCAAATACTTAAAGATGATTTTTATGACCTTCCAATGGTTCTCACCCAGATCTAAATGATATCTGTTCACTACCTCTAGTGGGTAGGCAACATCCAGTCTCGTATATGTCATGGTCTACATTATAGATCTCACAATCAAAAAATATGAAATTCTACTCATACCCTCTCTTTTTTGAAGGGTTGTCAGATAATTCTTCTTCGAAAGAGAAATTTTGTATTCTATCGAAAGATAGTCTTTCTTAAAATTCTTCATGCTAAACCACTTCAGTATGATATCGATGTATGTGGACTGGGACAACCCAATCATCCTCTTAGATCTATCCTTATAGATCTTCATTCTTAGGATGTAGGATGCTTCTCCCAAATCCTTCATAGAGAACTGTGACGACAGTCAAAACTTTATTTTCTGTAATGCAGGGATGTCATTTCTGATTAAGAAAATATCATCTACATACAAAATAAGAAATACAACCATAAAATTATTAACCCATTTATATGTGCAGAGTTCTTCTCTATTCTTAACAAAGCCATACATTCTGATCATCTTATCAAAACATATGTTCCAACTCTGAGATGTCTGCTTTAATCTATAAATGAATCTCTGAAGCTTGCACACCTTAAACTCATCTGTGGATGTGAACCCTTTAGGTTGTATCATATACACTTTTTCTTTCAGCTCTCCATTTAAGAAAATAATTTTTACATCCATTTATCAAATTTTATAGTCCAAATGCGCTGCTATTACAAGCATAATCCAAATGGATTTGAGTATTGCAACAGGAGAAAATATCTCATCATAGTCAATATCATAATACTGATGATAACCCTTAACAATCAGATGGACTTTATAGGTCTCCACCTTCCTATCTGTGCTCCTTTTCTTTTTGAAGATCTATTTACACCCTATAAGTTTTACCCATTCAGGTAAGTCAACTAATATCCATACATCATTAACTTTCATGGACTCTATTTCGGACATGATGACTTCAAGCCACTTATTGGAGTCAGACCTCTGCATGGCATCCATGTATATGATCGGATCCTCATTGTTCTCATCAAGTTTAATAAGATCACCATCTCGGATCAAGAAACTGTAGTACCTATCCGACTGATGCGATACTCTACTAGATCTCTTTAATGCTGCCTCTACCACAGGATCCAGATTTGATCTAATCAAATTCTATTCTGCGAGTTCACTAGATTATGTTGGTTCTTCTTGAAAGAATAGTACCCTACAAGCCAATCGTATGAGTGATGCGATGAAACTTTTCTGTGATATCTTCCTGCTCATTTGCATGACATTAGTTATTTATTCATGAGGTATTGTGTTTTATCATATGTTACATCATATTTTTATGATTATGATAAACTCCATAGATTAGGATAATAATTTTAAGACCATGATGAGATCATGCCAGTGAGATCTAAAATCTTGATAGTCTCAATCTAAAATATTCTCAATCATTGGATCATCAAGTCATAATGCTGATAAGACTGGTACATCCTATGTATGCTCGATGGAGAGGATAGTTGATCTCATAATTATTTATGTGGTAACACTAATACAAAGATATAGGTGCTCATTGGAGAATGAGTTCACTGAACTGATCCACAGAAAGAATATCTGATGAAGCCTTACAGCATGTCGACAGATGATTCTCCAGTGAGAGTGGTGCGTGTGATCTTTTGACCTGAGATCATCATGATACCTTATGTATATGGATCCTTACTTTGATTTATTCCCTAACATGCCACATTGAGATATGTGTGAGATATTCTGAATATGGTGAAGTATGCATGGAGATTATGAGTGGTCAACAAGAAATCGATCACTCCTTGTAGGAGAAGAGTGCATCCTATGTGATCTCATAGGATGATGACTCTGAGAGTCTCTGACCAAAGCAGGGATGAACAGTAGAAAAAAATTTTACTGATTCACCAATCGAGACATCATCATCGGATCAAGATACATATGGATAGGTATTTGGGCTTGACATGTTTTCATGCCTATGGTCTGTTTGGGATGTTATGTGATCGAAGGATTGAATTGCATGGTAACTCACCATAGAAGGATAATTTTGATATTTTTTCAAATTTTAAATCTCCAGATAGTCATGACATGTTGCTAGATATCAATCTTGACTTGTGGACTCATCAAAATTAAATAAATTTAATTCAAAAATCAATTAAAAAGAGTCCTAGTTGATTGAGACTCTTGACCTGACCTAATCTAATCGAATTAAGGTTATGTCGAGAGTCTGAGTCCACTACTGACTAGATTTGAAATCCAATAGATTACACACAATAAAAATTTGATCTTGATCTAATCTATTTGGATTTATTATAAATTCAATGGGTTAATTGAATTGCTAGTACATGAATTAACTCAAGTTTTCAATTGGATTCAGTGTAAAGGTGTTTGTGCTAACCTTTGACTTGTTGCCTTGACCTAATGTGATTGGATTTGAACCTATAATTAAATAGGTGGCTGATCTAAATTTTAGGAAAGAGTTTCATATGGAATCTACCTTCTCCATGCCAAAACCACATGCCAAAAAAATATGGCATGCCCATTTATTTTGGGTGTTAATGAAGAGAAGTCCTTCTCTTTTACTTCTCTTAAATTCCTTACCATATTTCACACATTTCCTTTAGTTCCTCGTATCATGTGATGGCTCTTAAAATTATGGATGCAGAAGAGAAGGAAGAGTCCTTCTCTGGCAAGGAGTTTGAATGCCAAATTAAATGGGATGCCACATATATGCATTGGATGAATATGGAAGGGTCCTTAATGTTTTGGACTCTTAGTTTCTCACCCTATCCATTATCCCATGCACCATAAGATGGCATCATGATTTTTCTACACAAAGGAGGAGTCCTTCTGCAGATAAAACTCCTCTTATTCCATGCCATATTTATTTGGTTTACATGCTAAAATTAATTGTTACCATGTTAGAATTAAGGGACGCCAAGAGTTGGCATCCCATGGTGTTGCCCCTTCTTTCCTATAAAAAGGGGACACTACACCTAGGTTCTACACCCCATATCTAGGTTATTTTGGCATGAGAATGAGAGGATAAAGATAAGAAAAAGTTTGAAAAAAATGCAAGAGAAAAGGGAGAGAAAAATGGAAAGGAACGGAAGAAAAATTGTAAAGCATGTGATGCTTGTCCTAAAATCAGATTGTTCATGTGTTGAAGATATAATCTGATATTTGTGTGGTGAGATTACTTAAAAAAAGATTTCTAGAGTGGTCTTAGTAGAGGTCTCAAAGGTATACAAGTGGTGGCGCAACCCGTTCTTACGAATGACGATCGATAGCATACTTGCAAAGAAGGCTGCAGCACTATATCGAATTGAAAAAGGTCCTGATCAGTCTCGTGTGGATCACCGTTGGAGGGCTTCTACTTTGGAGTCTCATGGAGATCTCAAAGTTACCAGTTCGTGATCTTCATATTGGTATATGGCTTCTGATCTCTATCTGTTATATATGTTTATGTTGTTTGATTGTAATCATCAAGGTGTTCCTAAGATTTTTGAGTTCTGGTAGTCTTGTTTAATGTTAAACTTTATTTTTAATAGTTGAATGCATATAAAAATTTTGAAAATTTATATTTCATTGAGTCACTGAAACCCAACACTTCTACCCATCGAACTTCCTCAAGTTTAATCTGAGAGGCATTAATTCCTTTCTTAAGAAATTTTTTTTCTAAAAAGATTGCCCTATTGCTAACGAACACCTTTTGTTCATCAGTAATAAATTGACACTTGTCTGACCTAGATCCAAGCTTGTCTATTTTTGAATACTTGATATAAGTCAGACACCCCCAAACCCTAAGATAAGCAAGTACTGGCTTACATTCTATCCACATCTCATATGGTATTTTATTTACAGACTTACTCGAAACTTTATTAAGTATATAACAAGCTAACTAGAGTACATATCTCCAAAAGAAGATCGACAGACTTGCAAAATTCATCATGGATCGAACCATATCTAACAGGATTCGATTCTTTCTTTCTGACACACCATTGTATTGTGGCATTCTAAAAGGGGTCCATTGTGAGAGAATTTCATTCTTTTCTAGATATATCAGAAAATCATTGGAGTGGTATTCACCTTCTTGATTGGATCGGAGAGTTTTAATATACTTTTTAGTTTATTTTTCTACCTCATTACGGAATCGTTTGAATATTTTAAATGATTCAGACTATGCATCATTAGGTAAACGTATCCATACCTTGATAGATCGTCTGTAAATATAATGAAGTAGTAAAATCTACCTTTGGTACTTATATTCATGGGTCCATATGCATCAGTATGTACGAGACTTAGAACTTCACTAGCTCGTTTATCTTTTCTAGTAAAAGGTGACTTAGTCATCTTTCCAAGTAGACAAGACTCATAGGTTTTCATGCTGGCAAATGTCAAAAAGTTTTTTATGCTGCTCGAGGAACAGCAACTCCACTTGAACCCTAAGAAGTGTGAGTTTGGCAAGCAAAGCCTGGTGTATCTCAGGTGCATGATGGGTGGCAGCGAGCTTTAGATTGACCCCAATAAGGTGAGGGCCATCAAGGAGTGGCCCGAGCCCAAAAATGTGATGGAGGTGTGGAGCTTCATGGGTGCTTGCCAATATGTCTGAAAAGTTTGTCCAATACTTTTTTATCCTTGCTGCCCTACTGCATGCACTGACAAAGGCCAACCAAATGTTCGAATGGACCTCGAAACATGAGGACACATTCTGACTTTTGCAGCAGAAGATATGTAAGGTGCTTGTTCTTGCCTTGCCAAATCTACAATGACCCTTCGAGTTGGAGGCAGATGCATCAAGATACGCCATGGGGGCTGTCTTGATGCAAGACGACCGGCCTATGGCATACTACTCTGAGATGTTCCAGGAAGCTTAGAAGAACTATCTGACCTATGACAAGAAACTCTTGGCACTATACAGTGAAGCACTAGTGGATCTACCTCTTAAGCAAGGAGACAATGGTGCATACAGACTACCGCCCACTTCAGTACCTCCAGATGTAGTCAACATTGTAGCAAGCACACCACATGAAGTGGATGACATACTTACAGCAATTTAATCTAATGATCAAGTAAAAGAGGGGCATCCATAACAAATTAGCTGATATGGTATAGCGACCACCGGTGGCAACACTTTGCTTGTCGGTATTTATGCAAGTTCGGCTAAGTTTTCACAAAAAGTATGCCAGCTTGTATGCAGAAGACTCGGATTTCCGAGTTGCACTGGCTAACATCGAAGCAGGATGACCTATCGAGTTTGTCTTGCAAGGTGGTCTACTGTACAAGGGTGCACTGCTATGTGTACCTAAAGATGGTGATCGAGTACAGTGGATCTGAGAAGCCCATACCTCAAAGGTGGCAGGTCAATTTGGGGTCAACAAAACCTTACAGAATCTCGAGCACTACATCTACTGGCCTCACATGCAGAACGATGTGGTGCAATTTGTGAAGGGGTGTATACTGTGCTGTACATCCAAGCTCACTAATCACAAAGTGGGGCTCTACACCCTTCTTCTAGTGCCAACTCATCCTTAGGAGAGTGTCTCCATGGACTTCTTGGGAGGCCTCCTGAGGATCCAATGGGGACACAACTACCGTTACTTGGTGGTCGATTGATTCTTTAAGATGGTAGTGCTTATGCCATGCAAGAGGACAATCACCGATGAGAAAGTTATGCAGCAGCTGTTCTTCCAACATGTTTGGACACACTTTGGGCTACCAAGCTCGATGGTGTTTGATAATGATAGCCATTTCTTAAGCAACTTTTGGCAGTCCCTATGGTCTATGATGGACACAAAGCTGCAACGGAGTACGGCCTTCCATCCTCAAACCAACAATCAGACCAAAGTGGTTAAAGGAACGGTTGTTCACCTGCTATGAGGGTACAACACTCGATAACCCAAGAGTTGGGATGAGAGCCTTCTTTACCTGCAGTTTGCCTTCTATCGAGCTATGCACAATTCCACTAGCCAGACTCCCTTTGAGGTGTTCTTGGGTTATTTACCACAAAGCCCATTCGACTTGGCATTCACAATTGAGCAGCCACAGACCAAGGAGGAGAGTGAAATGGCAAAGGCACAGCACTTCTTGGAGGGCATTCAAAAAGTGCATAGCGAGGTGGAGCAATAACTACAAAAAATCTGAGCAGAAGTACAAAGAATGACATGGCCGACATTGAGTGAAGGGTGACTTTCAAGAGGGTGATCTCATTTGGCTCCATCTTAGCAAGGAGTGCTTGAAAGGCGAGGGTAAGAAGTTTGAACCCATTCGCTATGGACCTTTCAAGATTCTATGCAAGATTGGTGAGAATGCTTGTTAATTGAAGCTGCCCGCCTATATTTGAGAACCTAAAATCCTTCAAGCCATCAATGCTAGATGATGAGCTCAGAGAAATATTGCCATCCATGGAAGATCTTGTGGTAGAATGCGAAGAGCAACTAGCTGAAGATACTATTCTGGAACACAAGTCCACGACGACATGCAAAGGTGAATGTGAATCCTTTCATATTGGACGGAAAGGGAAAAAGCCAAGTGCTGCCAGATGGTTCACAAGGGAAGCTACGGAAGCTTGGTTCCCTAACTAGCAGTTCAAGATCTAGCAGGCACCGGCTCCTCTCAAAATTGGGGAGCCATGATCTGGGATGATCAGAAGAATGTGGAGTTAGTTCCAACCGTTATGGATAAGATGGAGGCAATTCCAGCTACTTCGATTGGGATAAGGATTGAGGTTGTTTTAGCAGATTGGGAGAAGGATCAAAAGTATTTTAACTAATTTGGATAAGGATAGTATAAGGAGATTAGGTGGTTTTTCAAATATTTTTGTTCTTATCTTTTTGTAAGCCTCGAAGGTTATAAATAGGAGCCCAATTGGCTCTTATAAAGGCATTCCAATTAGAGAGAAAACATATGGAGTTTTTCACCCAAAGCATTATGTTCTCTATGTATTTTGTTGGTGCAAAAATCCGCCTGCATCGGAGAAGCTGGAGTTGAGGAAGCCGCGGTCGCCGCCGGGACCTGCAAGGGAAGTCTAAACCGGAGGTGGGGTTGCTCCGGCAAGACCCTCCGACGCTCAAGTCAGTTCTCTGCCTCAACAAGAATGGAGTGCTCGAACGGAGAATTTAGCAGAGTTTTGAGATAAGGCAAAAGAGCTTAAAAAATAACATATCTGAGTCCCCCCTTTTATAGGTGGGGGAGGCAACGGACTGATGGCGACGTGTGTAACCGCCTGGTAGTGGGCCGCCCATGATCAGGGGAATTGATTGCGAAAGATAATGGAGCAGACACGTGACCATCGTCATATCCCGCCACATAGGGCCTGTAGCAGGTAGTGGGGCGGCGTCCGTTACTGCTAGTTGTCAGCGAGTAGTGGGATCATGCAGCACCTGTCGCAGGGGGAGGTGGAGCCGCGTGGAATCTGCTACAGGAAGTGGAACAGGATCATGGCAGTTATTGTTATCTGCCAAGGGATACAGATCTGTTGATCAAGGCTCGGCAGTGGTCGGAGTTCGGCCTTTGTGGGAATCCGGGAGGAGTCTGCCTGCGGCTGTAGTCGTTGGCGTCAGGGATGAGGTTCGGCTCCCTTAAGGCTCGGCTCCTCCAGCAATTGGTACCGAGAGCGGAGCCCGGGCGGAGCTGCAACTGCTGTCGATGGTGGAGCCCGGCTCCCGTAGGAGTCCGGGCGGAGCTGCACTTGCTGATGGCGGCGGAGCCCGGCTCCCGTAGGAGTCCGGGCGGAGCTGCGCTGCAAACAAAGTCAAGGGTGAAGTCTGGCTCTGATAGGAGTCCGGATTGAGCTTACCAGCAGTTGATACTTGAGAGCGGAGCCCGGCTCCCGTGGGAGTCCGGGCGGAGCTGTTCTGATGAAGGTGGCAGAGTCCGGCTCCCGTAGGAGTCCAGGCGGAGCTGTGCTGATGGCGGCGGAGCCCGGCTCCCGTTGGAGTCCGGGCGGAGCTGCGCTGCAAACAAAGTCAAGGGTGAAGTCTGGCTCTGATAGGAGTCCGGATTGAGCTTACCAGCAGTTGATACTTGAGAGCGGAGCCCGGCTCCCGTGGGAGTCCGGGCGGAACTGTTCTGATGAAGGCGGCGGAGTCCGGCTCCCGTAGGAGTCCGGGCAGAGCTGTGCTGATGGCGGTGAAGCCCGGCTCCCGTAGGAGTCCGAGCGGAGCTGTGCTGATGTCGTCGATGGAGCCCGGCTCCCGTAGGAGTCCGGGCGGAGCTGTTCTGCTGTTGATGGAGGAGCCCGGCTCCCGTAGGAGTCCGGGCGGAGCCGTTCTGCTGTTGAATTCGGCTGCGGGTATTTTATACCCAACACCAGTCCCCCTACTTTCGAGTTTGAATTTCAAGCGAAGGAAGTACACAGAGAGAGATGCACGCAGCCGGAATCGCCTCTTCGAACTTTGCGCACTGCCGCCCCCATTTAATGCACGCACGTCAGAATCCATTTTTCGATGAAGGTGACTTGAAAAGTCTTTTCGGAGCTCCCATCGAAACGCAATCCTAAGCGTCGCTCTGCGGGAATTCGCGAGCGGTCAACCCTCGATGGCGGTGAAGGGGTTAAGCGCGCCACGCGGCACACATCCGTTGGCCCAGGAATACCTGCCGCCATAACTGCGCCAGGATCCATCGGCTATTTAAACCCCTCGGCCCCTTCGCAGCTTCATTCTGGCGTTGTTCTTTCATCTGAGAGTCCTGCTCCTCTCGACCCAGTCCCTGTCTCCTTCCTTTATACCATGTTATCAACTCGGGAGGCTGTCCTCGAGGGAATTTTTAGGGTTTGGAGGAAGGAGAGAAGGAGAATGGCGGTCGGTGAAGATCTCCGTCGCTCTAGAGGGAGCCCAAGGAAGAATTCCTTCAACAACAGGGGTTTAATAACGGGGGCTGTCGGGGAAGCTATTCTGCCCGCGAATCTCGGGGCAGCAAGGTGGGGTGATACCGGTCAAGAGGGCAGAATAGACGTCACAAGCCATGACGGGATCCTTGACGCCGTCGGGGCCGAGAGACTAGAGGCGGTCGGCGTTGACGGTGGGGCAGTAGAACTTGTTGCAGGGATGGTGGAAGTAATGCGTGCCGACCTTGCCGGAGCGTCTCGGGTGGCGGTCGTCGTTGCCTCCTCCGCCTCCGGGGATCAACTCCACCCCTTTCCCGCTAAAGTTGGGACCTTGGGAATAGAATGAGGCGAGATGGGCGAGAGCTGTTACACGCGCTGGAGAATGCGACTGAGAAGGATAGAGATGGAGTTCGTAGCTCAGAGCGGTCTCTGGTTCGTCCTGCCCGAACCGTGCCCGTGATACTTGCGATGACGTGTATCTTCTTTTTTCCTGACCCATCGGGTCCTGTAATATGTACTTCTGTTAAATAAAAAGTGATTTCAGTACCTTATTTGCATCTTGTGTTGAATAGTTGTCCGCCGAACTCCTTCATTTTCCTTTCCTTCTCTTTGTCTGTGTTACGTCGTTCCAGAATCATCGGCGACCCTTTCAGCTCATGCGGGGTCATCGTTCGCCGAGCTTCTTTTCAGCTTTTATGTCGCTCGGAGATATCCACTTGTCAGGTTTGCTTGGCTGAAGTCGAAGCTAAGTTCGGCTCCCTCGATAGCCCGAACGGAGAAGCTCTCCGGAGGTTGGAGTAGCTCGGTTCTTGTAAAAGTCGGGGCAGAGTTTTTCTGTAATCAAAGTCACAAATAAAGCCAAAATAAAGCCCGGCTCCCGTAGAAGTCCGGGTGGAGTTGTCCTGTAGCTGTCGTTGTCGGTGGAACCCGGCTCCCGTAGGAGTCTGGGCGAAGCCTTTGTTGCTGCCGATGGCGGGGCCCGGCTCTCGTTGGAGTCCGGGCGAAGCCTTCTTAGCGGCGAAACCCGGCTCCCGTAGGAGTCCGGGCGAAGGTTTTCTTGGCGTAGGGACCCGGCTCCCGTAGGAGTCCGGGTCTTCCACTTTGCTCATGTCAGGACGAGGTTCTCCTCCTGTTCCTGACAGGGCTGCGGGGGCACATATGGGCGTTGCAAGGCCTCTCCCCCCATCCGGTCTAAAAGAACCGGGCCTTCGACTTTGCTCAAGTTAGGGCGAGGTTCTCCTCCTGTCCCTAACAGGGCTGTGGGGGCACATATGGGCGTTGCAAGGCCTCTCCCCCCATCCGGTCTAAAAGAACCGGGCCTTCGACTTTGCTCAAGTTAGGGCAAGGTTCTCCTCCTGTCCCTAACAGGGCTGTGGGGGCATATATGGGCGTTGCAAGGCCTCTCCCCCCATCCGGTCTAAAAGAACCGGGCCTTCGACTTTGCTCAAGTTAGGGCGAGGTTCTCCTCCTGTCCCTAACAGGGCTGTAGGGGCACATATGGGCGTTGCAAGGCCTCTCCCCCCATCCGGTCTAAAAGAATCGGGCCTTCGACTTTGCTCAAGTTAGGGCGAGGTTCTCCTCCTGTCCCTAACAGGGCTGTGGGGGCACATATGGGCGTTGCAAGGCCTCTCCCCCCATCCGGTCTAAAAGAACCGGGCCTTCGACTTTTATAAGGTTGCCCTCTCATTTTTGATACCGTCTGCATGAATTATCCTAAGATAAATGGGCACGCATTTTTTTGATCAGGATGAAATCACTGGTAGTACATCCGTAAGTTTTCTGAGCTCCACGGTCGCGGGAGGTCAGCTCCCCCGAGTTCCCTGAGATAATAAGTTCCAGGTCGGACTACTTCCTTGACCTCATAAGGTCCCTCCCAGTTTCGGGCGAGCTTCCCCTGGCCCTGAGGTTGTGAGACAGCAGCTCGTCGGAGCACTAGATCCCCTGCTTTGAATGCCTTGTTCTTCACTCGGGCGTTGTAATATCGGATAACTTTCTGTCTATAGGCTGCCATTCGAACCTGAGCAATCTCCCGCCTTTCTTCCAGTAGGTCGAGGTTGGCTCTGAGACTTTGTGCGTTTCGGGGTTCGTCGAATGCCACGATTCGTGCCGACGGGAGTTTAAGCTCGATCGGGATGACGGCTTCCGTACCAAAGGCTAGAGCAAAGGGAGTCTCTCCTGTAGGCAACCTCTGGGTGGTCCGATAAGCCCATAGCACATGATAAAGTTCGTCCGCCCAAGTCACTTTTGCTCTTTCGAGCCTGGTCTTAATCCCCTGCAAAAGGGTTCTGTTTGTTACCTCGGCTTCGCCGTTCGCCTGGGGATGGGCCACTGATGTGAATTTGTGGGAAATGTTTAGGTCTTCACAGAATTCAGCAAATCTGGCTCCCACGAACTGCCGTCCATTATCAGTGATGAGGGTTCTAGGCAAACCGAACCTGCACACGATCGATTTTCAGACGAAATCCTGTACTTTCGCTTCTGTGATTTTGGCTAGTGGCTCGGCCTCGACCCATTTGGTGAAGTAGTCGATCGCTACAAGGAGGAATTTCCTTTGACCATACGCCATGGGAAAGGGGCCAAGAATATCCATTCCCCATTGCGCAAAAGGCCATGGGGCGCTCAAGGGTGTAAGCTCGGTAGCAGGTTGTCTCTGGACGTTGGCGTACCTCTGGCATCGATCACACTTTTTGACATATTCAATTGAATCTTGGTGCATTGTTGGCCAGTAATATCCTTGGTGGAGTAGCTTGTGGGATAGAGACCTGGCACCTAAATGGCTTCCGCAAGCTCCCTCGTGCACTTCCTATAGAGCGTAGTCAACTTCTGAGGATCGGAGGCATCTCAAGAGAGGCAAGGAGTACGATCTTTTGTATAATTTGCCCTCATAAAGGATATACCGGGAGGCTTGATTTCGGAGTTTCCAGGCTTCTTTCGCATCCTGGGGGAGAATCCCATCTCTAAGATAAGTTATTAGTGGGTCGACCCAGCTGGGCTCGTGGTCGATCTCCATTACGAGTCGCGGTTCTTCCGTACTTGGTTGTTTTAAAACTTCAAAGAGGACGCCCTTTGGCAATTCGGCCGGAACCGATGTCGCCAGTTTGGAGAGAAGATCGGCTCTAATGTTCTCCGACCTCGAAATTTGCCTGATGTCGAAATTGTCAAAGGCAGGGATGAACTCCTTCACCTTTTCAAGATATTTGGCCATACTGTCCTCCCGTGCTTCAAAGCTCCCGCTGACCTGCCCCACCACAAGTTGGGAGTCGCTGTGCACCCGGAGTTGGCCTATTCCAAGCTCCTTAGCGATCCTCAATCCTGCGATCAGAGCTTCATACTCCGCTCCATTGTTTGTTGCGGGAAATTCGAAACCCAGAGCGTACTCCGCAACGACTCCCTCCGGGCTGGTCAAGATCAGGCCTACACCCGCGCCTGCCATGTTGGACGATCCGTCCACATGGAGGGTCCAACAGTTATCGGACGAACTGGCTTCTTCGTCGGGGGAGTTCGGTTGAGTCCTCAGGTCGTCAATTTTGTTTTGCTCAGGTTCAGCCTCCTCGGGGATGGTGCATTCTACTATGAAATCCGCCAACACTTGGGCTTTTATCGTCGGTCTAGGCTTGTAGTTGATGTCGAATTCTGTGAGCTCGATGGCCCATTTCGCCATTCTTCCGGAGATATCAGCTCGGTGTAAAACCGCCTTGATCGGTTGGTCGGTGAGTAACGTCACCGTGTGCCCTTGAAAATAAGGTCGGAGTCTCCGAGCTGCAATCAACAAGGCGTAGGTCAGTTTTTCTAATTTAGTATACCTGGTCTCGGCGTCCCTCAACACGCGACTAATGTAGTAGACCGGTCGCTGGACTTTCATTTCCTCCTTAACAAGGACGGCTGCAAGGGCTGTGGGAGAGACTGCCAGGTACAAAAATAATTCCTCTTTGGGCTCGGGCTTTGCCAGCAGTGGGGGTGACCCAAGATAGCTTTTCAATTCTTTGAATGCCTGTTGGCATTCAGGGGTCCAACAAAAGTTTTTCGACTGCTTGAGAGTTTGAAAGAAGGGCAGACATCGCTCGGCCGACCTTGCGACAAAGCGATTGAGAGCCGCAATTCTTCCTGTGAGGCACTGAACCTCTTTGATCGACCTTGGGGCAATCATATTTTGGATGGCGCGGATTTTCTCCGAATTGGCCTCGATCCCGTGCCCTGATACCATGAAGCCCAGAAACTTTCCCGAGGTTACCCCAAAGGCGCATTTGGTCGGGTTCAGCTTCATTCTATACTTTCGAAGAGCGCTAAAGGTTTCTTCGAGGTCGGCGACATGATTCCCGGAAGACCTGCTTTTCACGAGCATATCGTCCACATAAACTTCCATATTTCGGTCGATCTGCTTCTTGAAGATTTTATTCACCAGTCGTTGATAGGTCGCGCCCGCATTTTTGAGGCCGAACGGCATAACCCTGTAGCAGTAAAGGCCGCGATTAGTGATAAAAGCAGTCTTTTCTTCATCTTCTGATGCCATCCTAATCTGGTTATAGCCGGAGAATGCATCCATGAAAGTGAGAAGCTCGTGGCCCGAGGTAGCGTCCACCAGTTGGTCGATCCTGGGAAGGGGGTAGCTGTCTTTTGGGCAGGCTTTATTCAGCTTTTTGAAGTCGATACACATCCTCCACTTGCCGTTTGCTTTCTTGACCAAGACAACATTGGAGATCCACTCTGGATAATTGACCTCCTTGATGAATCCGGCCTTGAGAAGTTTATCCACTTCCTCAGCTATCACCTTCTGCCTCTCTGGGGCATGACTCCGGATTTTTTCTTTTGTTGGCCGATGTTTAGGGTCGACCGCCAGATGATGTTCCATGACTTCTGTCTCAATCCCCGGCATATCCGCCGGGACCCATGCGAAAACGTCCGCATTCCTTCGGAGAAAGTCCACGAGATGCGCCCGCACCTCCTCCTCCAGGTTGGAGCCAATCAACACCACATGCTCCGCATTCCCATCATTCAAAGGAATTGATATTAGATCCTCGATCGGGCCGCCCCTCTCTTCAGTGAGGTCGTCGCGCGCATCCAACCCGTCGACCGGACAGAGGTCCGCTTGATCGCTTCTTTGCAGGGCAATATTGTAGCAGTGCCTGGCCAGCGCTTGGTCTCCCCGAACTTCTCCAATCCCTTTGTCAGTGGGGAACTTCAGCTTCAGATGATAGGTTGAAACAACGGCTCTGAGGGCATTGAGGCCGGGTTGGCCAAGAATTGCATTGTAGGCAGAAGGCACCTTTACCACCAGGAAATTCACCAGGGCTTTGGACTGCTTTGGATGCTGACCCGCGGTCACAGTTAGAGCTATCGTTCCTTCCGTTGGAACGGCATCACCAGTAAACCCTATCAAGGGGGAGCACATCGGCCTTAGATGACCGCCAAGAGCGGCCATTCTCGAAAAGGCACTGTAGAATAAGATGTCGGCTGAACTTCCGTTGTCGACGAGAATGCGACGGACGTCATAATCTGCTATATTCAAGAAAACTACGACCGCGTCGTTATGAGGGAATTGGACTCCCTGGGCATCCTCTTCAGTGAAGGCTATGGGCTCTTCAACTTTTTGCCGCTTGAGGGGTGCAGCTGATGTGCTGGTTGCCTCCGGCCGGGATTCTCCCGAGATGACGTTGACGGAATCCGGCGAAGGCTGGTCATCCGGCCACCTTTTATCATCAATCATAGCCGGAGGTAGTTGTGCGGAAACCTCGCGGGAGGGCATCGGATGGGAAAAAGAGGATTGGGTGCCGGAAAAGATGGCCGGAGGCGGGTCCGTTGAGCGCTCCTTCAAGAACAAGGGTGCTGCGAAGACACAGGCCCTTCCTCTAGCGCCAATCCTGTTGGTGCAAAAATCCGCCTGCGCCGGAGAAGCTGGAGTTGAGGAAGCCGCGGTCGCCGCCGGGACCTGCAAGAGAAGTCTAAACCAGAGGTGGGGTTGCTCCGGCAAGACCCTCCGACGCTCAAGTCAGTTCTCTGCCTCAACAAGAATGGAGTGCTCGAACGGAGAATTTAGCAGAGATTTGAGATAAGGCAAAAGAGCTTAAAAAATAACGTATCTGAGTCCCCCCTTTTATAGGTGGGGGAGGCAACGGACTGATGGCGACGTGTGTAACCGCCTGGTAGTGGGCCGCCCATGGTCAGGGGAATTGATTGCGAAAGATAATGGAGCAGATGCGTGACCATCGTCATATCCCGCCACATAGGGTCTGTAGCAGGTAGTGGGGCGGCGTCCGTTACTGCTAGTTGTCAGCGAGTAGTGGGATCGTGCAGCACCTGTCGCAGGGGGAGGTGGAGCCGCGTGGAATCCGCTACAGGAAGTGGAACAGGATCATGGCAGTTATTGTTATCTACCAAGGGACACAGATCTGTTGATCAAGGCTCGGCAGTGGTCGGAGTTCGGCCTTTGTGGAAATCCGGGAGGAGTCTGCCTGCGGCTGTAGTCGTTGGCGTCAGGGATGAGGTTCGGCTCCCTTAAGGCTCGGCTCCTCCAGCAATTGGTACCGAGAGCGGAGCCCGGGCGGAGCTGCAACTGCTGTCGATGGTGGAGCCCGGCTCCCGTAGGAGTCCGGGCGGAGCTGCACTTGCTGATGGCGGCGGAGCCCGGCTCCCGTAGGAGTCCGGGCGGAGCTGCGCTGCAAACAAAGTCAAGGGTGAAGTCCGGCTCTGATAGGAGTCCGGATTGAGCTTACCAGCAGTTGATACTTGAGAGCGGAGCCCGACTCCCGTGGGAGTTCGGGCGGAGCTGTTCTGATGAAGGCGGCGGAGTCCGGCTCCTGTAGGAGTCCGGGCGGAGCTGTGCTGATGGCGGCGGAGCCCGGCTCCCGTTGGAGTCCGGGCGGAGCTGCGCTGCAAACAAAGTCAAGGGTGAAGTCCGGCTCTGATAGGAGTCCAGATTGAGCTTACCAGCAGTTGATACTTGAGAGCGGAGCCCGGCTCCCGTGGGAGTCCGGGCGGAACTGTTCTGATGAAGGCGGCGGAGTCCGGCTCCCGTAGGAGTCCGGGCAGAGCTGTGCTGATGGTGGCGGAGCCCGGCTCCCGTAGGAGTCCGGGCGGAGCTGTGCTGATGTCGTCGATGGAGCCCGGCTCCCGTAGGAGTCCGGGCGGAGCTGTTCTGCTGTTGATGGAGGAGCCCGGCTCCCGTAGGAGTCCGGGCGGAGCCGTTCTGCTGTTGAATTCGGCTGCGGGTATTTTATACCCAACATATTTTTTTTCTAATATGGTTTCAGGTGTCCATCGAGGAGGCGCTGCGACATTGCTTTCTCCTCTGATGGATTACATAATTCAAATAGCCAATTCTTCAAATGGATGTCAAATCAGTTTTTTTGAATGGGTTTCTAGAAGAAGAAGTCTATATGAATCAATCTGAAAGGTATGTAAAGAAAGGCCATGAAGAAACTTGAAGTTAAAGAAGGTGCTCTATGGCTTAAAACAAGCACCTAGAGCATATAATAGTAGAATTAATGCATATTTCAAAGCTAATAATTTCATTAAATGTCCATATGAGCATGCGTTATATGTGAAGATGAAAAATGAAGATATATTGCTTGGTTCTTTGTATGTAGATGATCTTATTTTTATAGATAGCAATCCTCAAATATTTAAAGAATTCAAGCAAACTATGATCCAAGAGTTCGAGATGATGGATTTTGGGACTTATGTCATATGTTTTTGACTTAGAAGTGAAGCAAAGCATTGAAGACATCTTTATTTCTCAAGAAGCATAAGCAAAGGAGATTCTTAAGAGATTTAATATGGAAGATTGTAAGCCAATAAGCACCCTCATTGATTGCAGAGTCAAGCTATCAAAATTTGAAGAAGACAAGGTGGTGGATCCTACTCTGTACAAAAGTTTAGCTGGAAGCTTAAGATACCTCACATGCACAAGATCAGATATTCTATATAGAGTTGGGTTACTAAGCTGTTTCATGGAGGAATGAAAGCCTACACAT
>NC_026004.2:91580583-91680583 GCF_000442705.2 Elaeis guineensis | reverse complement strand
CTGTTTTCTAGACATTTCTTTAGCTTCAGTCGCGTCGAACTCCTTTAGGTTTTTGATAGGGTTTCTCTCCCTTTACCACATAGTCGAAGTTCAGCCATCTCTTTCTTTGTTTAGGTATTTTTATACCTTCAAGCGTCACCCCTCGGCAAAGGATTGGTGGTACTTCTCCCTCCAGTTCGGCAAGAAGGGGTTGCTGAAAGGTGCTCCCTCTTCTATCCATAACTGGAAGGGAAAGTACCTCTACGTCCAATGCCCGACCTTGAGGCTGGGATTGCCCCCTTGGGGCTCCCTGAGGGACTCCATCCGTCGGGCTCCGAGCCTGGGGGAGGACGATCTTCAAGCCGCTCAAAAACTTCTTAGTTATCCAACTCCTTCCCTTCCCAACCTTCTGAAGGAGCAATTTCTATTCAACATCGGCTTGAGTCCTCTGAATCCTGCGAGTATTCCATCTTTCCTTTTCTTCTTCTTTTCTTCTTCTCTCCTCCCTTTTTTTTCTTCTTTTTCTTTTTTTTGACTGTGCGTCACTTCTTCCTTTTTTCACTCTGTTGCTGATCTCTTTTTTTTCTCTCTTTTTTTTCTTTCTCTTCTTTCTTTCTCTCTTTTTTTTTTTTTAGGAATGGATGCCAAAGCAGCATGGATGCTTGTCAGGGGCCTCAAGGTTCACAAAAGAAAAGGCGCTGCGGCCTTCGGGTTGGCAAAGAGGGCCAGAGCGGAGGAGACGAGCTCGGCCACGCCCGCCCAGGCGGCCCCCACTGTCAATGTTCCTTCAGACGTCGAGCCTCCAGTTCCCCGAGCCTCTTCGAGGAGTTCTCCCATCGAGGTTCCCGCTTCGGGGGCCCGCTTCGAGGAGGTGCCAGGGGTTGAGAGGGGGAGGAGAAAGAAGACGGTGGCCCGCAGGGTCAGCGGCCGTCGAGCTGCCATCGAAGAATCCCACAGCTCCGAGGAAGAGCCGGTGGAGAATCCCTTTAATGACAGGGACCTGATAAAGCGACTGGTCGATGGGTACATCCTGCCCGAAGTCATCCAGAGGATCGTTCACACCGATCCCGAACAGTGGGTTTGGGACTCTCTGGGATTCTTTCTCGAGGTAAGCAGATTCACCTTCCTCCTTCCCCTCGCTCCTTCATTCAAATAACTTCTCAGCTTTCATTCTAACCTTCTGGCTGCCCTTGCAGATCGGATACCAGCTCCTCACCAACATCGAGGTGATGAACAAGGTGAGGAGGGATGCTATTCAGGCGGAGGAAGGTCGCCGGGCCGAGGCCGCCCACCTCAAGGAAAAGGCTGTCGAGGTAGCCAACCTCCAAGAGGCACTTGAGAAAGAAAAGTAGGCCTCGGAGGAGATGGTGAGGAAGGCGGAGGCCGAGGTTGCAAATTTGATGGAGCAGATTTCGGTTCTGATCTCGAAGGCCAGGGGCCAAGCGGTGGAGAAGTTCAAGGCCTCTGCTGAAATGAGGGACCTGAACATCAAGTTCGGCCCAGATGCATTCATCAAAGGATTCAAGCTCTTCCAAGAGAAGATGGTCAAGAAATTTTTTGAGCTCGACTTCAGCTTCTTGGATGAGGTGTTTGAAGATGAAGTCGGGTCCTCTCCTACTCCCGCTGCCATCGCAGCCCCCCTTCCAAGAACACCGAAATCCCCAACTCCTACTTCGGAGGTCTGAGATCTCTGACTTTGTATTTTTCTTTCACTGCGGTTTTTTCTTTTCCTTTTGTCTCTAAGAAATATTCAATCAATAAAATTGGGCTCCTCCTTATGGGGGACTTCTCTTCTCTTTTTTCTTTCTGCAATGAGCCGCACCTTGACGCTTTTGTCTCCCGATGGTATTGTCCTGTCGAAGTGCTTCCCTTGCCACAGAGAGTTCCACTGAAGTCCACAATCCGACATCTGAGGAAGAAAGTTCATCATTTAACAAAAAAATCAAAGGAGATGGAGGACGAACTTCGTAGGCTGAGGGAGAGCCACTCAGAGGCCATCCACTTTCGAAACCTCCATGTGAAAGGGATCATGGATTACAGCCGGAGGAAGGCGAACTTCGAGAAGGAGCTCGAGGAACATAAGAAGCGCGCCAGCAACCGATCCTGGGCTTAGGCTTCCAAGATCAGCTCTCTCGAAGTGGAGCTGTCGGCTGCACAGGAGAAGATCGGTCAGCTGGAAGGAAGCTCGTCCTGACTTTCGACTCGGGCCGACTACGACCGAGAATGGTCGAAGAAGTTCTTTGACCTTCAGCAACAGCTCCAGGACACCGAGGTGAACTACAATGCATACCGGGCCGGCTGGTGCAAGCAGGTGGATGACTACAGGAGGAAGCTCAAGATGGCGACCGACGAGGTTGTCCGCCTTCAAAGGCAGTTATTTGAAGGAGCCCAGTTCGTCCCTGTTCGGGACCCCGACGAACTCCAATCCCTGAGAGGAACCGTAGAAGAACTATCCATCGCCCTTGGGGAGGGGAGGACCGAGCTGCAGCAGTTGAAGATCCAGCTGGTATACGAGCAGCAGGCGGTCAAGGACGCGGAGGCAGAGTCCGAGGTCCTGAGAAAAAAGCTTCGAGAGGCGGAGAACGAAAGCCAACAATTTCATCAGAGGTATCTGAAGATGCTAATGAGGGAGAAAGAATTGGAAGAAGAAGTCGAAAGCTTAAGGCACTCCCTGATGAGGGTCGAAGCCGGAAGTTCGAAGTCGGAAGAAGCCGGGCCCCTTTAGGGCTCTTTTTGCCTTCCGTCCTTCTATGTATCCTCTTTTTCTGTTCTTCTCATTTTTTTTTTCTTTTGGGCCTTCTGGGCTCTGTAACGCATACCTTGTTAATGAAATGAAAAGGAGATTTTTTGTTATCTTATCCGCACGTTGTGTTGAATTATTGTCCGTCAGACTTCTTTCATTTTCTGTCCCGTTCGATGTCGATGTTGTTCGAAGGTTTCTTGTTCATTTTTGTATTAGGTCATCGTTACCAAATTTCTTTTATCTTTTGATTTGTTCGACGTCGATATTGTTCGAAGGTTACTAGCCGTTGTCGTGTTGATTTATCTTTTCGTTCATGACCATAGATCTCTCTTTCTCTTTCTCCTTCTTCTTTTTTTTTCTTATCAGATCTTGAATGATTGGATCTTAGTTGGCGTCAGGATGAGGTTCTCCTCCTATCCCTGATGTAGTCAATTTCAGCTCAGGTTAGGACAAGGTTCTCCTCCTGTTCCTAACAAGGCTGTGGGGGCACATATGGGCATTGCAGGACCTCTCCCTCTATTCGGTCTAAAAGTAACCGGGCCTTCGACTTTGCTCATGTTAGGGTGAGGTTCTCCTCCTATCCCTAACAGGACTGTGGGGGCACATATGGGCATTGCAGGGCCTCTCCCCCCATCCAGTCTAAAAGTAACCGGGCCTTCAACTTTACTCATGTTAGGGTGAGGTTCTCCTCCTGTCCCTAACAGGGCTGTGGGGGCACATATGGGTGTTGCAGGGCCTCTCCCCCCATCCGGTCTGAAAGTAATCGGACCTTCGACTTTGCTCATGTTAGGGCGAGGTTCTCCTCCTATCCCTAACAGGGCTGTGGGGGCACATAAGGGCGTTGCAGGGCCTCTCTCCCCATCCGGTCTAAAAGTAATCGGACCTTCAACTTTGCTCATGTTAGGACGAGGTTCTCCTCCTGTCCCTAACAGGACTGTGGGGGCACATAGAGGACGTTATATGGACCTCTCCCCTCGTCCGATCTTAAAATAACCAAACTTTCAACTTTGCCCATGTTAGGACAAGGTTCTCCTCCTATTCTTAACATGACCGTGGGGGCACACAAGAACCGTTATATGGGCCTCTCCCCCCATTCGGTCTTAAAATAATTAAACTTTCGACTTTGCTCATGTTAGCGCGAGGTTCTCCTCCTATCCCTAACAGGACTTTGGTTTTGTTGTCTGAAGGGGTTATCCCTTGTCGTTATGAATCCATGCCAAAAAGGAAAGATATGCAAATCTGAAAGGAATCTTGATTTAAAGCAAAGTCGTTAGTAATACATTTACAAATTTTTTAAATCCCATGGTCGTAGAAGGTCTGCTCCCTGTCGAGGTCCTTCAGAGATGGAGTTGATGATCCCAATTGGAGGTCGATCTCCGGGCTGCTCTTCCCTCCTTGGTGGCTCCGGTTGTGGCAGGGCCCTTGGCCTATCCTCTCTACCCTCAGGCCGACGTCGAATGAACCTGTCGAGCCATCCTCGTCTAATGAGCTCCTCGATCTTGTCTCGGAGTTGAATGCATTCCTCTGTGTCGTGGCCGTGGTCACGATGGTAGAGACAGAACTTGTTAAGATTGTGCTTCCTAGGGTGTGTGCGCATCCTTTCTGACCTTGGGAGCTGCTCCCTGACCTTCATCAGCACCTAGGTTTTCGATGCATTGAGGGGGGCATAGCTGCGGAATCTTCTTGGGGGAGAGCCCCGCCGAAACCTACGGTCTGGAGTCTGGGCGCACTTGTGCCCGGGAGGAGTCCGAGAACGTGGTCGAGCTTCACTCGGCCCTCTTTCAACTACGGGCTTGCTGGAGTCGCCCGCCTGCTGCTCCTTCATGGCTTCCTCATCCTTTAGCTTGAAGGTTTCCTCCGCTCGGGCATATCCTTCGGCCCGAGCCAGCAGATCGGCAAAGTCTCTGGGATACTTCTTTTTCAGGGAGAAGAGGAGGTCATTCTTTTGAAGGCCGCTCTTTAAGGTGGCCATTGCAACTGATTGATCCAGGTTTCGGACCTCTAGGGCGGCGACGTTGAAGCGGTTGACGTAAGCTCAGATGGATTCTCCCTCCTTTTGCTTGATGTTGATGAGGGACTCCGAACCTCGTCGGGGACGCCGGCTGCTGATGCAATGAGCCACGAACTGGTGACTCATCTAGTTAAAGGAGAAGATTGTACCCGACTTCAATGCCGAGTACCAATTCTTTGCTGCTCCCTTCAAGGTAGACGGGAAAGCTCGACACAAAATGGCGTCTGGCGTGCCATGGAGCAGCATCATGATCTGGAAGGCCTCCAGGTGGTCGACCGGGTTTGAGGTCCTGTCGTAGCTCTCGAATTGGGAGAGCTTGAAGTTTGGTGAGATTGGTTTCTGCATGATCATTTGAGAGAAAGGCGGGTCAGTGCAGATGTCCTCACCATAAGCAGTGGGAGTGCGGAGAAGCTCTTCGATCCGTCGGTTCATCTCCTTGAATCTCTGATCCAAGAGGTCCTCTCGATTGTGAGCCTCAAGGGTCTTCTGGTGGAGCGGAGGCAGGGACTCTCCGGGGGTTAAATCATGATCGAACGAAGGACTCTCTGCCTTCTATTTTTCTTTTCTGGAAAAGACAGGGTGGCTGGCCCATGTGGCCCGCCTAGTCGTCAGATTTTGAAACTCCGACGATGCTCTTTCTAGCCGCACCGATGCCTATGACTGTTGTGGCTACTGCTGCATGGCCTGCACTGCTTCGGTGAGGCCTCTGACCTGTTGAACCAGCAGGTCAAACTGCTCCATGCCGACTGCCGTCACCGGAGGAGGAGGAACCTGAGAAATCGAAGATGAGGTCGGGGCTTGCGGAGCTCGCTGAGATCTGGCCGTGGAGGCCGTTGACTGCTTGGTGGTTGCCCTTCGAGGAGGCATCAGGTGGAGATCAGGGAGGCATCAGGTGGAGGAGATGTCGGAGAAGATGACCGGAGGTGGTCCCATTGAGCACTCCTTTAAGAACAAGGGGACTGTGAAGACACAGGCCCCTTCCTCTAGCACCAATCCTGTTGGTGCAAAAATTTACCAGCGTCGGAGAAGCTGGAGTTGAGGGAGTCGCGGTCACCGTCGGGACCTACAAAGAAAGTCTAAACCGGAGTTGGAGGTGCTCCGGCAAGATCCTCCGACGCTCAAGTCAGTTCTCTGCCTCAACAAGAATGGAGTGCTCGAATAGAAATTTTAGCAAAATTTTGAGATAGAGATTAGAGCTTAGAGAATAACATATCTGGGGGTCCCCTTTTTATAGACAGAGGGCGCAACAGATTGACAGCGATGTCTGTAACCATCTGGTGGTGGGCCGTTCGGGGCCATGAGGAGTTTGTTACGGAGAGTAGTGGAGTGGCGTCATGGCCATCATCGTGGCCTGCCACATGGAGCCTGTTATAGAGAGCGGAGTGATGTTCGTTATCGTGACTTGCCAGAGCATGATGGAGCCGCGTGGGATCCGTCATAGGAAGTGGAGCAGAGTCACGGCCATTACTGTGGCCTGTCAGGGAGTCCAGGCCTGTCGGTCGAAGTTCGGTTGGGGTGTCTGATGGAGAGGGGTAGCTCTCCGTCTGAGAAGAGCTCGGATGTTGCTGGCGAGCTTTCTACCATTGGGTGCCTCAGGCGCTAGCACCGCAGGCAAAGGTCATCCATTGTAGAAGCTCGGTCAGGGGCTTTCTATGGACGAAGTTCGGTTTCACGCAGAATCCGACAGAAGATCGACTGGCAGTGGATGTCGGATGGCGCTGGAGAGGTTCACCCGCTAGAGGGGTTCGGCTGCTGGAGCCCGTGCGTCGTAGGAGTTCATCCGAAATCTGTCCGCTACAGAAGTTCGGTCAGAGTCTGGTTCTCGTAGAAGTCCGGATGGAGATCATTTGTTGAGGAAGCTCGACCGAAGCCTACCTGCAATAGAGGTTTGGAAGGAATTCATTCATAATAGAAGCTCAGGTGGAGGCTTACAGTAGAAATCCGATGTGGACGGCTCGTAGTAGAATTTTGAAGTAGACCGCTTGTAGTGGTAGCTCAGAGTAGATCGCTTGCAATAGAAGCTCGGAGTGGATCGCTTGTGGCGGGGGCTCAGAGTAGATCGCCTGTAGTAGAAGCTCAGAGTAGATCGCTTGTGGTGGGGGCTCGGAGTAGATCGTCTACAGTAGAAGCTCGGGGTAGATCGCTTGTGGTGGGGGCTCGAAGCCCGGCCCTTGTAAGAATTTGGATGAGATCTACCTGCAATAGGAGCTCAGGGCTGAAGTCTGATTTTCGTAGGAGCTCGGACGAAGTCTACCTGCTGTAGGAGTTCGGGGAAGAAGTTCGGCTCTCGTAGGAGCACGGATGAAATCCACCTGCAGTAGGAGTTCGGGGAAGAAGTCTGGCTCCCGTAGGAGCACGGATGAAATCCACCTGCAGTAAGAGTTCGGAGAAGAAGTCCGGCTCCCGTAGGAGCATGAATGAAATCCACCTACAGTAGGAGTTCGGGGAAGAAATCCTGCTCCCGTAGGAGCACAGATGAAATCCAGAAGGTGGTCGACTGCCGTAGAAACTTGGACGGAGTCCATCCATCGTGGAGATCTGCTGTTGAAAAAGTTTGGCCACTGACGAACTGACGAAGTTCTGGAAGAAATTCAGATTGGAGTTGACCGAATCCAGTTGGAAAAGATCTGGAAGAAGTCCGGGGAATGGTTGACCCTTGTAGGAGGTCGGTCGATAGTAGAATCTAGAGAGCACTTGGAGCAGCCTGATAGACGACCGAAGAAGCTTATCGCTGGAGAAGCCCGAGAGATGCGGCAAGAGTTCGTCCGTCGGGGGAACCCGATCGACTCTCGTGGAAGAAGCTGTGGGAGTTTATCCATCGGCAGAACTTGAGAGCATTGCGGAAGCTCGACTGTTGGAGAGGTTCGGAAAGACGTCGTCCAAGGTCAGACGTCGATAGAGTCCCGGGAGGGTCACTCCTGATACGAACTTCGGCTGGGGGGTATTTTACACCTAACATATATGTATGTATGTATGTATGTATGTATGTATGTATACATACATATATATACATACATACATATATATATATATATATATATATATACACACACACACCCATAGAGAGAAAGATTGGGCTCACGTTGATCAGATTTGAGCTCAAATTTGATCAACTCCCCAACCCTTAGATTGGTGTGGATCTCAATGCAGGCACTTTTAACTAATGGAGAGGCTTTCATGGCTATTTCGCTGATGTGGCCTTTAAAAAAAAAACTACATTTATGAAAAATAGGACCATATCCCATGCGCACATGGGGACTGTCGTTTTAAATGACAGCCTCCCATCCTTCTTCTCTATTCTATCAAAATCTTCTCCACTCCATCAAAGAAGTCCTCCTCAACCCCTAGGTTTAGAGGAGAACCCTACCCGTCACCCCCTCCCCCCCAAATCCCCTCTCTTCTCATCTCTCCCTTTGTTTAGAGGAGAACCCCCACCTATCGGCCCCCAATCCCCTCTCCTAGTGCTCTCCATCTCTTTGTGTGTGTGCGCATTCAGAGGTGAATCCCACCTATTTCCCCCCCCCAATCCCCTCTCCTCTCCTCTCTCTCTCTCGCTCTTCATTTAGGGTCGCTGACCCTCCTCCTCTCCTCCCAAACCCCCCACCAGCCATCTCCCCAACCCCCACCCATCGATCCTCATTCTCCTCTCTTCTCCAAACCCTATTGTTGCTAGCCCTTCTTCTTATCTCTTCCCCAAACCCCACCTGCCGTCGGTCTAGATATGATGCTTCAGGAGTTCAGAGGGAAGACAATGGTGTTCCGAGAGTACTATCTAAAAAATGAGGAGTTGCTTTCATCCAAAGGTATTTTCTCGTTCTGTCTTATCTATTGTTTTTACGCATCTATAGGAATTTCTTAGATGAACTCCACTTTGTTTCTTCATTTTTAATCACTTTTGTTGACCCTCTGGTTGATTTTGATGATAAACAAAATATTGAGTATAATTGGTACTAATCATGTGTTTCAAGGATGGATATAAGATTTTTTAAAAATACTCACAATAAAAAAATCATCCATGAAAGAAATCCTCTCAAGTTGCCAAGCTAAAGTACTTCAAAGAATAAATTTTGTCATATTCAGTAAGAGGAGTTAACTCCAAGGAGTGAAGAGTCGACTCTAGTATATTCAAATGCACTGATACATTCGATCAGTTGACTTGTGAACAACAAGAGTCAACTCTTCTTAGAGAAGATAGAAGACTGTAATTTCAAAATTTTTATAAGAGTCAACTCATAGATTCTGTGAGTTAACTCACAGGCAGCTCAAGTCGACTCATGAAGACTATAAGTCGACTCCTAGTATAAGACAGCACTAACTACTAGTTTTTACTTCTAATGACTATTTTAGCCCTTTTAATGGTCAAAATTCATTCTTCAGCCACTTTCAAGCTTACAAAAGGTTAGAGAATTATTTAGAAAGCAAGAGGAAGGGGATTAAAAGAGAAAAATATTCATTTATGTGAGAGCTTCATTAAAAACCCTTGAGAAAAGAAAAAGAGAGGAAAGTTTGCACAAAATTGAAAGAGCCTTCAAGAATGATCTTCTCCATCATCAATGATATCCTCCCAAGCATCAAAGAAGAGAAGTCAAGCATCAAAAAATAGTAATTGATCATCAACTTTCTTTGAGTTTAAAGAATTTTTCTTTTGTTCTTTAATTATGCTGAAATTCTTGCACCTTATATCTTATTTTCTTTACAAGTTTTTTTAGGAGAAGAAATTTGGAAAAAAAGTCCATCCAAGTTTGAAATTGGATATTATAGATTTTGATCAATGAGCCTATAAAATCAATTGGGTTGATTGTAAACCTAAAAAATAATTCATTTATGATTTTGGTTGGTGATTTTGAAAAATTAACTGCATTTATTTGTAATCTCAGGTAAAATAAATGCACTATAATCAAGCTGATTATAGTAAAATTTCTAAGAGATGCTTGAGGAGTGGACGTAGGTGCGAGATTGCACTGAACCACTATAAAATCTTTATCTTTGTGTTATGCTTTGTGTGCTTGTTTTTAATTTTTATTTTATATTCTTACTTTGCTTTTATCTCAATTCCATTGTAACACAATTACATATACCTCACAATCACTTAAGATAGCTTAAATTGAAGTATATCATTATTTAGATTGTAGAATTAACTAAAATTTTTAAAGAACCCAATTCAACCCTCTTCTTGGGTTGTTATCTTTTTGGACAATAATTGATATCAGAGTAGGTGCTCTTATATTTATTATGGATCTAGTAGTCTTAAGCTAAAGATCATGGCAATCCAAATTGAATCTTTTTTTATTGAAAGCCATTCTATAGATAGAACCCCACTTTTCAATGGCTCAAATTATATTTATTAGAAAACTACAATGAAAATATTCATACAAGCACATGATTATAATTTATGAAGAATTATAGTCAATAGCTTACACACACACACACTACATTGATTGATAGATTTGATAAAAAAATGATCCGACTAAATGCCAAGGCCATGAACATGCTATATTGTTCATTAAAGATTATTGAATTTAATAGAATATCTACTCATATTTTAGCTAAATAAATTTTGGATAAATCGAAAGCAACTTATGAAGGAGTAAATCAAGAAGAAGAATCATGCTCCAAAGAAGATAAAGATGTACCCCCTAACTTATGTCTCATGGCTCATGAGGATGAAAAGAAAAAGAAGGAGAAGAAATAAAGAAAAAAAAAAGCATTGATTAAGGAGGAGCAAGATATGAAAAAGAAAAGTGAAAAAGAAGAACAAAAAGTTGAAAAATTATGCTTGATGGCTCAAAATACTGAGGTAAATATTGAAAACTCTTCTAATTTTATATTTGATAAGCTTTAAGACATCTTTTATGAGCTTATAGATGAATTTAAAAAATAAGGTTAAAAAATAAAGAACTTAAAATATCAATTTATTCTTAGCTAAAGAAAAGAATTCACTTTTGAAAGAAAAAAAATTTTAATTAAAGAAAAAGAAAAATTTTAATATTTGAAAAAACTTTAGTAGAAGAACACATTAAGCTAAAAAAAGAATCTGAAAAATTAAAACTTTTCTCTAAAAAAAGAAAAAAAAATTGAAAGAAAAGAATGCTATTCTTAAAGAAAAAAAGATCTTATTATAGAACATAAAAATTTAAGAAAAGAGATTGAGATATTAAAGTCTATGTTTGAAAAATTTACACTTAGTTCTCAGAAATTTTAATTGATATTGAATAATCAAAAAGCTATTTTCAATAAAACTGGTATCGATTTCAATCCTTTAAAAAAATAAAAATTAATTAAAAATATATTTGCTAGATCTTCACATGAAAATCATTTTATCATTTGCTTTAAATATAATAAAGTAGGCCATAAAATTTTTAAATATAATATCAATAAAAATGATCATACTTGTATTAAATAGATTTAGATTCCAAAAGGAACCATATGCACTAACTCCAATGGACCCAAGATGGCTTAGGTATCCAAAATTAAAAAATAATTTTGCAAGTTTGTCAAGCATTCAATGAAATGAAAGGAGTAAAATCTTAAAGAATGAATTCTTAGGATTTAAAAAGATGGGTGATGATATTTGGCAAAAGCTAAAATTTCTCTACATCATACCATCATTGATTGTTAAAGTAATTTAGTATAGTTGATTGATTTTGATGATTTTTCAGTATTTGCAATAATTCTATGACTTGAATGCTTTTGATTATTAATTATGCTCTTTTTAATTCTATATGTCATTTTGATTGTTATGAGTATAAGTTTTGCTTTAAATTTAGCATGCTCTCATAACTCCTTATATCATGGCATTACTTGTGAAACTTAATTAGAACAAACTTGTTTGCATATGAAAATATTTGAATGAAAATTTTACAGATTAACTCTTGATACTCTCATAAAATATATAATTATTGAAATATATATCTTGAAAATTACTTGATTTGAAGAACATCAAGATAATATATTTAATCATAAAAGATTGTATGCTTAATATTGTTGATTTGCACTGTATTATAGCTTGACCTTTAGGACTTTATTAATCCCCTAGTTGAACTATACTCTTAGAGCCTTTATCTAGTTCTCCCTTAATTTGATCTTATTTGAATTGATTGATTTGTAATCCCCCATTGGATTCATTTATTGTGATGTAGATATCATTTTGATCAATGGCTTGATTTGTCCCTTGATCCCTATCTTTTTTGAGTCAATTTTCCTTGAATCTAAATCTAAACTCTTTGAATTATTTTCTATATTGTGGAGTCGATTCTTGGATTTGCAGAGTTGACTCATGATTTTAGGAGGAGATATAGTTCTCTAAGAAAGACTCCCAGTTTTACTAAAGTCGACCCCTCTTCAAGAGCTGACCCTTGATTTAGCAAGAGTCGACTCCCATGTCTAGGATGAATTTCTTAATTAAAATATCCCAAGGATCTCTCATTCTATTTTCAATTTTTTTGAGCCATAATTTCTTTCAAACCCCTCTCCCACCAAATTCAAAATTTTTCTTTCCATTTCTACCTAATTCTTGTGCTTCTTATTCTCTAATAGCACCTCGGAAGCGATTCATCCAAAGAAAGATGAAATTTCATATAGAAATTCAAGAATTCAGGGTTTTCTCCAAGTCATTCTCTCGTGAAAAAAAAAAGGACCAAGAATCAAAATAATCTTTGAGTTTCTGGTGTGAGAAAGAATTTTAATTGGATAAAAACTCAAGAGATTGAGCTAAGAAATTCGGTGTTCTTTTGGATCTCTTAATCTACCCAAACCTAGTTCAAAAATTCTTTGAAGTTTAAATTTCAAAGTAAAAGATGTGCAGATTGAGATGCATCGGATGCACACTACATATACAGACTAATAAGGGTACCTCGAATCATCTCGAGCAGCGATATATAAGATTGAGATTTATATTGGATCGAGATGATGTTGACGATGTCGAGGATATCAATGCTAGCACTCATGCTATAGCAAATGATGATGACAAGACTCCTACAACAGAATTCATTGTAGTAGATATGAGGACTAAAGAGCCAGTAGAGCAACATGAGAGGTCGCTTCTCCTTCATAGATCACTCATCTAGAGAGTTCAAATTGTCTACTTGATAGACTAGATGAAGATTTATTTGTTAAGAAAGTTTCCACTAGGATCATCATTTCAGTTCATATAGAGCTGTAGAGGTATACTTCAGAGGCACAGCAGATGAGATGAGATTTGTTGGAGGTTCTATCTTTGATTAGAGAGAAATCAGGAAGATTGATTCAGACACTTATGTCAGTAAGGAAGGATGTTCGTGACCAAGGCCAGCCATCTGGATATGCTAGACCACCCTCACCTTCTCAGCCTGGACCTAGTTTTTAGAGATACCTTGACCTTTCTCTTAAGATGCTAGGTTTCATCTTTTAGAGCTATTGTATCTCTAGCAATCTACCTTTTAATAGATGTAGATGGCATACATTTTGGATACTTTGATATTTATTTTTCTTGAAATTACTTTTGTAATCACTTTCTAGCAATGAATGAAATTTGATCCTTTATGAAAAATTCAGTGTGCCTAATGATTACATTTATGTCTATTTGCTTGATTGAAAATCTGCTTAATTGTCTTATGAAACTAAGGGGGAGAAAATTGTGATCTAGTAATGTTTGCTTTTAATTAAATGAATGTGCATTCTTTAGAAGAAAAAGAGAGAGAATTAAGAAAATTAAATTTTTTAGTATTAACTATGAAAAATAGGAGGAGAATTACAAAAATTAAGTTATCTAGCATTTATTATAAAAAATCAAAGGAGAAATGATTTTTAAGAACTTAATAAGAGAAATCATTGAACAATTATATCTTGCTTTTCTTAATTTGAGCATTCATGTGTTTTTTAATCATTTGATTTGTCCATTCATATTTTACATGGTTTAATTGTATCATCATTTTTTTATGATGAATTGATGTTTGAAAAATATCTTGCATCAATTGATCAATTTTGAAAAGTATTTTTCATAATTAGTATCAAGCTGAATTTAAAATATGTTTTCTTATTTTGTTCAGTTTGATCTTTTTTAAGAAAATAATGATTTAGTCTGAATTTCAGTTCTATTGGTATCAAGAAATTCTTTCAAAAAAGTTACTTTTTGGATTTCAAAATAATTAGTATAAAAGAATTATGTTTACAATCACTTATATTTGCAATTGGTATCAAACAATTTTCTTCTCAAATATATTTTGCTCTAATATCACATTTTGCTCTAATACACATGATATGAATTTTGAATTTAGTTGATTAATACTTATAAAAAAAAGAAAGAAATGAGTTTTCAAATATCTTATATGCTTGACTTTGATACTCAAATTTCTTTGTTCTGAAAAGTTCTATCCTTCCTGAATCTTTAAAGCTCAAAGTCCTTTTATAATTTAATTTAAGAATCTATTTAATGCATCAATTTTATTCAAAAAGGGGGAGATGTATTTTTAAATCTATATTGATCAAAAGAAGAAAGATAATTCTTTTTAGATAGTTGCTATTTGGATTGATTCTCAAAATATTTGATATCAAGAAGAATTAAATTGATTATTTTTTATTTTAAATTGATTATTTTTCAAAGATATAATTAAACTCAAACTTCTTTTAACTGGTATCAAGCAAAATTTTTTAAAAATATTATCATAATTGGAATCATAACTCTTATAATTGGTATCAAATAGTTTATTCCTGTCTTAAATTCTATCACTTCATCTTTAGTAAAAAAAATAAATATTAAGTCTCAAATATGTCTTGCATTGACATATTCTTGATATGATATCATTTGAGATAAATTCAAAAATTTATATCTTTTTTTTGAAACTTAAATGGATTGATACTACTTAAAGAAGGGAAGAAATGATTTCTACAAATTTAAACATGTTTTGTGCTTTATTTTGAATCATCTATTCAAATTCTTTGTTTTGAAAATCTCTATTACTATTAGATCTTTAAAGCTCAAAGGACTTTTTCAACTGAAATTGAGAAATGTCTTTGCATCTATATTTTTAAAAAATATAAGAAATCTAAATTTGAAAGTTAAGTTGAATTTAGAAAGGGGAGAAAACTAATCAATTCTGAAAATTGAACATTTATGTCTAAATTTAATTTTAATGATTCATTTATAAACCTTCCCTTGCACTTTTTGATGTTATCAAAAAGGAGGAGATGATGTTGTGCTGAGTATATGCTTGAGTTTCTATGTTTCTTATATGCTTCTTTATTTAATTTGAATACATGGAAAAAGTTATACTCGAGATATTCATTTGGCTTGCTTGAAATAATCATATAAAATGAGTATATATTTGGATGCATTCATAAAGTGTATGTTCATATGTTTATTTTATCACCTTATGATTATATTGATAAATTAATTGAAATACATTATGTTTATTTGCGTATGTACTCAAAGTTTTATCATCATCAACAAGAAAAAGATTGTTGATCCTATGATTGATTTTGATGATAAACAAAATATTGAGCATAATTAGTATTAATCATGTGTTTTAAGGATAGATGTAGGATTTCCTAAGTACTGACAATAAAAAAATCATCTATGGAAGAAATCCTCTCAAGTTGTTAAGCCAAAGTACTTCAAAGAATAGATTTTTTCATGTTTGGCTAAAAAGAGTCGACTCTTGAGATTGAAGAGTCAATTCTGATATATTGGAATGCACCAGCACAGCCATCAAGTCGACTCATGAATAGTAAGAGTCGACTCTCTCAGAGAAAATAAAAGACTTTAATTTCAAATTTTCTGTAAGAGTCGACTCATAAATTCTGCGAGTCAACTCGTAGGTAGCTCGAGTCGACTCGTGAAGACTATGAGTTGACTCCTGGCATGGAACGTACTAATGATTAGTTTTTTTGTACTTCTCCAATGACTGATTTTTACTTCTAACACTTATTCCAACTCTTTCAATGGTCAAAACTCATTCTCTAGCCATTTTCAAGCTTACAAAAGGTTAGAGAATTATTTGAAAAGTAAGAGGAAGGGGATTAAAAGAGAAAAACATTCATTTAGGTGAGAGCTTCACTGAAAATTCTTGAGAAGAGAAAAAGGGAGGAAAGTTGTATACAAAATTAAGTGAGCCTTCAAGAGTGATCTTCTCCATCATCAATAACATCCTTCCAAGCATCAAAAAAGAGAAGTCAAGCATCAAAAGAATAACTTATCAACTTTCTCGAAACTTAAAGAGTTTTTTTTTTGTTCTTTAATTGTGCTAAAATTCTTACACCTTGTATCTTATTTTCCTTATAAGTTTCTTTGGAGGAAAAAAAACTTAGGGTAAAAATTCATCTAAGTCCAAAATTGGATATTGTAGATTTTGATTGATGAGCCTATAAAACCAACTGGATTGATTGTAAATCTAAAAAATAATCGATGTATGATTTTGATTGGTGATCTCAAAAAACCAACTAAATTTATTTATGATCTTGGATAAAATAAATACACTATAATCAAACTAATAGTAAAATTTCTAAGGGATACTTGGAGAGTAAATGTAGGTATGGAGTTGCACCAAATCATTAAAAAATCTTTATCTTTGTGTTGTGCTTTGTGTGCTTGCTTTTAATTCTTACTTTACTTTTATTATCTCAATTTTGTTGCAACACAATTGCATACACCCCACAATCACTTAAGATAGCTAAAGTTGAAGCACATCATTATTTAGATTCTAGATTTAGCTAAAATTTTTAAAGAATTTAATTCACCCCCTTCTTGAGTTGCTACCTTTCTAGGAAATAACTTTTTCAAAAAAATTATGAGCACTTTGATTCTGAAGTCCAAACCATACTCAAATAAATACTCATATACCAACATTTCAAAAAAGAATATTTATATAAAAAATGAAACAAGTGATAGTTTGTAACAATTTAGGATCTTATCCAAAAAGGCTAGCCAAAAGATATTATTTGGATTCTTCAATCCTGTATAAATATCTAAAATTTTTTCAATGAATAATTGATGTAGGATTAAATATATGTCCGTATGTATCTTCACATACTCTCTCTCTATAAGCTCTAGCATCTTCACCCGTCAGACTAAGGATTCAAATCCATAATTTTATTCACAAGCACCACGATCGACTCGTGATCAGCCTCATTGAACCCATTGGTGTCTGAGATCTCACCTGCACTCCGGCTTGTCCATCCATATTAAAGTTTGTTAAATTTGCTTTTCACTTTTCTTGAATGAGAGTACTTATGTTTTCTTGAATGGGTTGGATACTATATAGGATAGCTACAGACCAGTTTGGAAGATCTTGTGCCCATTGGGACTTTTTTTATTTAAGGGGGGTGGGGGGGTTGGCTATTGAGGTATAAGTAACAGTTACCTACTTCAAGAAATTGTTTTCATTGAATCCTTATCATTGTTCTTATGGTCTGTTTTCTTTTTTTTAAGTACATATATATATATATTTATTTATTTATTTATTTCAAATCTAGTTCTAGATTGATTATTTTTATAAGGAGCTTTTAAATCATTTTTAGCTAGGCATTAACAAATTTTATAGCATCAAGCCTGCTTGAGTTCTAACTTCGGGCATGACCTGGAATTTTTTATTACAGTACCTAGACATGTGAAATAGGTGTTAGGTGTCCGAGTGGCCATAGGTGCTGGACATTGTATCTTTGAAATAACTGGATATGGAGGTAGTCCGTGTTTTTGTAGATACACTTGTCAATATGTAGAGATGTATATAATACTTAAAATTATTGGAACAATTGCTTTATAATTGAATCGAATTCATAAAATCTTTATTAAATGTTAGACTTGTAAATTTCTAGGTATCAGTGCCAACAGTGGTTGTATAACTATGACAGTATCATGATCTTTCCGTATTGAAGTGCCAATAAGTGTTATGAAGTGTCTAGTTACCCAAGGGTCTGGAAACAACAGAAATCCAAATTTTTTTGAAGTATACAAGTAGCGCTAATTGTTTTTTTTTTTTTTTGAGGAAAATGGAGGGAGTAAGATACTTCTGCCATTGAGAATTATATTAATAATATTTAATAGATGATACAGAGGTTTACAAAATACTGGGCACAAACACTCAAGAGTATGGGAGAGAACAGGGGACCTAGGCCAGTGCTAACGGACATCTGAAGTCTATGCACCGGCTGAGAGACAAACCATAACAAAGGATTTTCAAAAGGTTTAACACGGAGATCAAAGGTTCATAAATGAACATCACAATTCATTTACAAATCTGATAGTTTCTATTTGCAATCAACCTCTAATAATCCAAACACGTTTCACCCCAATATGAATGTTGTCATGCTGACCCGATAGTCAGCTTCATGCTAGAACTGCCATCAAAATAAGATCTGGGAGAGAGTGCTTATACAAAGCCTATCAACGTGCTACAAGCAAAGTCATCTTGTTGGTCATTTCGGATTTCGCCAGCCTATTTAGACCATAGGGTGAGTCAAATTTTGTGGCTGTATCTACTTCACAGAATTATCTTTGCATGGGTCTAACTTTTTGCAATCCTATTCTGATGGTTAAAAGGCCTCTGATCATTTAGTTGAGGTTCCCTTCAGGAGAAGACCTCATACAAGGCATCCTTTAGAGTAAGATCTAGGAGAGCTGAGAGAGAAGGGGAGTGACATTTAAGTGTGGAACTGCAGATAGCCAATCTGTAAAAGTGAAGATTGCAGTCCTCACCATTGTAGAGGGCATGGAAGCATGAAGATGGAAGATTCTGGAATTCCTTTTTTTCCAGGGACACCAAACAGAGGTGAGAAATAAGCACTCCAATATAGAAAATTTGGATTTAATCTGAGGGGAATGCCTCCAAGAATCCTAGACATCAGAGAAGGTTGATGGTAGGTCAGGGGTGTTAACCTTTGAAAATATGATTTGCCAATATGCTTTGGAGAAGGAGCACTACAGCATAATATGGTTGATGGATTCGTCAGTTTCGTCACATAAGGGACAGTTCCCAATGGTATTAACTCCTCTTTTGATTAGGTTATCTCTAGTCAGAATTTTATTATGATAGCTTAGCCAGAAAAATAGCTTAGCCTTCTCTAGAATTGGGAGACTCCAAAAGCTTTTGCCTAAGCTAGATATCACTCCTCCATGAATGAGAAAATTGTAGCTAGCACGAACTAAGTAAACACCATTAGAACCCCACTTACAAATCCAGGTATCCGATTCAGTGTTTAAGGTTACAACCTGTAATATATTCAGTGAAGCGAAATTTAGTGCAGGGGTAAAATGGTAATTTTAAAACTTTTTTTAAAATTATGATTTTATAATAAAAAATATTAATTAATCTAATTAATTAATATATATTTATCTTACACTAGGATCTAAATATGATATACAACATGCATACATTTAAATTTGAAATTCGAATTTGAACAGTAAATACTTTACTGTAATGTGTTCAGAACACAATACCTTTATGCGGGTAGTAGATCGTCGCAATCTGATCACCGTCAGGAGAGTCTGATCATCGTGATGCAGCCACACAACACATCTGGCCTCTACAGATCATCCACATGAGACTCCCGATCTGATCGGCTCCTCACGGGTGCTAGCTCGTTGTAGAGCCCTTTCGACGGCTGATGTTGATCGAACTCCTTCGATCGATGTCTGCTGATTTTTTGGATATTCTGGATCATCAGTAGATGTGCTTGAGAGGATGTTGAAGATCTCTCTTAAATTTGGTGAGCTCACGACACTCGTAGCTCACCTTCTCACTTCTCGAACCCCAGGCTGAAACCCTAGGGTACACTAAGAAAAACTCTACGCCTTTTTTTCTTTCTTTTCTTTCTTTTTCTCTCAGAAGGTTTTGGACCTTCACCTCATGTAGAAAGGTTCCTCACACCCCAAACTTTCTCTCCAAAAATTTTTACGCACGCCCCACCTTTCTCCTCTTTTTAAAACAACATCGAACGTGTCCTATCCATGTGAGAGGATAAAGTTAAGTGGTTGCACATTTGAATTCACATCGAGTTTGAATTCAAATGCAAACCAACTCATCCCTATCTACTTATGATGTGAGAAGAGAAAGGCGTGGACTCTTTGTGTGTGGAAAAGTTTCACGAGAAACCTTTTCTCGTGTAAGTTATGTGGCACACAAGATGGATAAGCCTGAAGGCACAAGAGATAAGTTATCCATTCAAATTCAAACATGCTTTGAAACTGAATGGTTAACTAATCAGCTTTATCCATCCATATGGTGCACAAAAGTGGGCATGGGGAGGGCTTTGCGTGAGAAAAAATTCACAAGAAATTCCTTCTCATGAATTCAAATGGGCACAGTGGATGTGAGGTGGCGCAGGGAGTTTGGGTCAAGGTGGTTTCATTATTTAAACCAACCTAATTGAACCAAATAAGTTAGGCCCAATTAGACTAATTTAAACCCAACTTAATTAGGCTTAATTAGGCTCAATAAAATCCTAATCAAATCAGAAATTGACTAAGCCCAACCCTTGATCAAATCAGGGACCAAACCATCTCGACGATTAGGTCAACTCTTAACCTAATCGGTCAAACCCAACTGAATCCAATTCAATTGGACTTAATCCAAAAATAATTACTTAATCAAATTGAGTTAATTAGTGATCAAATCACTAATTAAACCTCTCATAAATATTGAATCCAAATCTGATGGGCAATCAAGCATCAAAATTTATCGATATGAAATTCTGATCGAAAAGTCCCAAACCAGCGGGACTCTTGACCCCGGTACCCAAAATATATGGGACTCATGATCAGAGAATCCTGATTCTTGATCACAGAGTCCCAGACACGTAGGACTCATAGTCCATGAACATTAGGATTCTTCATCAGCCATCAGATCAGATAGGAACCTCTAATGTGTGTGACCCCGCAGGTTCGAACCTAAGCTGGTAGCACAGGAACCAATTCCTGTACTAATCGAAGTGACCATCTAGCAATGGTATCCGACATCTGGATAGGTCAAATAGTTACAATTGCAACACTCAGAACCTACGTGAATATGGTTACTGTATAATTCATCCCTTTTGACCCCTGTGTTTAGGATGACTCAGGGTTAAACTGTCAACCCTGATTAGATCATCCGAATCGTGCTCAACTCAAACAGTCCTGTGACTCCTCACTAGGACTACTCTGGCCAAGGTTTTGCTAAATTGAAACACGACTATACACAGCTCCTGAATTGGAGTGGTCAATCCCATCTTGACACACACACCGACAAGTCAAGTACTTGACTACACCCAGCAGCCTTCTGTCACTGAATTAGAAATTCAGGTAGTCCAGTGCCTAAGTACAGTGAGTTTCTTGCAAGTCACCACGGCGGTCTCAGGTCGGAGGGACATTTATACCCATATCCCATCGGAGCAAATCTTGACAGCAAAGATAGCTCTGGAGTCGGTCACGTTCAGTGCAGATGTACCCTTACATCTTACCTGTATGCCATACCAATGTCTCCACACTCCTTGATTAAGAGGACAACCAACCTATATGGCACACAACGATCTATGCTCGATAAATATTATTGTCCTTGGTAACAACGTATCATTTGGTCACGAATAGGTTTAAGGACTAAACAACAAATCCTCCTTTGTCGAGTCTAAATAGTCCTAAGGACTTCACCACAACATAGAAGTTCATTAGAAGATGACAATTTGTGATGAAAAATATCCAAATAATTTTTATTTATTTATGATTTATGTACTAATACAACAAAGAGCACAACCATCAACAGGCTGATGATTGGCTTTGAGACATATTCCCAACAATCTCCCACTTGGCCTAAAGCCAATCAGTGCAGTATCTAATACCCATCTTCGACTTGAAATCATCGAACTCCTTCACCGCAATGGCTTTAGTGAATGGATCGGCCAAATTCTCCTTCTCGTCGATCTTCTGAAGGTCGACGTCTCCTCGATCTATGATTTTCTGAATGAGATGGTAGCGGCACAAAATATGCTTCATTCACTGGTGTGCCTTTGGTTCCTTCGCCTGAGCAATGGCTCCAGAGCTATCATAGTAGAGTAGAACTGGACCAACAAGAGAGGGTGCTACTCTGAGCTCGGTGATGAATTTCCTTAGCCACACCACTTTTTTGATAGCATCTGATGCAGCGACATACTTCACCTCGCAAACTGAATCAGCCACTGTGTGCTGCTTGAAACTTTTTCAGCAGACAGCCCCACCATTAAGGGTAAAAATAAATCCCGACACACCCTTACTGTCATCGTGATCAGACTGAAAACTAGAGTCTATAAACCCTATAGGTCTCAAGTCCGATTCACCATAAACAAGCCACTGGTCCTTAGTATTTCTTAAATACTTCAGGAAGGTTTTAACAACCTTCCAGTGATTCTCCCCTAGATTAGATTGGTATCTACTTACTATCCCTAGTGAGTATGCCACATCTGATCGTATACATATCATGGCGTACATGATAGATCCCACTGCTGAAGCATATGAAATTCTACCCATACGCTCTCTCTCTTGAGGTGTTGTCAGACAATCCCTCTTCGAGAGAGAAATTCGATGGCCTATCGGTAGATAGCCTTTCTTGAAATTCTCCATGCTAAACCTCTTCAGCATAATATCAATGTACGTGGACTGGGATAAGCCAAGCAATCTTTTAGATCTATCCCTATAGATCCTCATCCCTAGGATGTAGGAAGCTTCTCCCAGATCTTTCATGGAGAATTATGGCGACAGTCAAATCTTTATTCCCTGTAATGCAGGGATATCATTCTCGATTAAAAGAATGTTATCCACATACAATACAAGAAATACTACTACTAGACCATTAGCCCACTTATAAATGTAGGGCTCTTCTTCATTCTTAACGAAGCCATACGTCTTGATCGTCCTATCAAAATGTATGTTCCAACTCCGGGATGCCTGCTTAAGTCTATAAATGGACCTCTGTAGCCTGCACACCTTAGACTCATCTGTGGATGTGAATCCTTCAGGTTGTATCATATACACCTCTTCGTCCAGCTCTCCATTTAAGAAAGCTGTTTTCAATCAATCTGCTAGATTTCATAATCCAGATGGGCAGCTATTGCAAGCATAATCCGAATGGATTTGAGCATTGCCACAGGAGAAAACATCTCGTCATAGTCTATACCATAACGTTGACGATATCCCTTGGCAACCAGACGGGCTTTATAGGTTTTCACCTTTCTGTCTGCACCCCTCTTCCTCTTGAAGACCCACTTACACCCTATGGGTTTTACTCCTTCGGGTGGGTCAACCAATGTCCATACTGTGAGAAAAATTCAGTGCAGGGATAAAATGGTAATTTTAAATTTTTTTTAAAATTATAATTTTACAGTAGAAAATATTAATTAATCTAATTAATCAATATAAATTTATCCTACACTAGGATCTAAATATGATATATAGCATGCATTCATTTAAATTTGAATTTCAAATTCAAACAGTAAATACTTTACTGTAATGTGTTCAAAACACAATACCTTTGTGCGGATAGTAGATCACCACAATCTGATCACCGTCGGAAGAGTCTGATCATTACGATGCAGCCACACAGTGTGTCTAGCCTCTGCAGATCATCCACATGAAGCTTTCGATCTGATCGACTCCTCACGAGTGCTAGCTCGTTGTAGAGCCTTTTTGACGGTCGATGCTGATCGAACTCCTTCGATCGATGTCTGTCGATTCTTTGGATGCTCTGGATCATCAATAGACATGCTTGAGAGGATGTTGAAGATCTTTCTAAAATTCTAGGAAACTCTAG
Organism: Elaeis guineensis; assembly: GCF_000442705.2. Taxonomy (NCBI): domain Eukaryota; kingdom Viridiplantae; phylum Streptophyta; class Magnoliopsida; order Arecales; family Arecaceae; genus Elaeis; species Elaeis guineensis. Next base: position 91,657,125 of record NC_026004.2, on the reverse strand, counting down.
GGAACTCACCGAAAACTTTGCACCCACTTTTATTTTTTTCTTTCTTTTTCTCTTGGAAGGACATGGACTTTCTTTTCATGCACAAGACTTCTCACACCCCAAAATTTTTCTCCAAAAATCTTCTTCTTGCATGCCCCACTCTTCTCCTCCTTTTATAACCACGTCAAACGTCTTATCCAAAAGAAAGGATAAAGATGAGTAATTGCACATTTGAATTCAAATTTAAATTTTGAATTCAAATGGACACCAACTCATCCCTTATCCACTAAAGGTGTGAGGCGTGGCTTAAATTGTGCATAGAGTGATTTCATGAGAAACCTTTTCTTATGTAATAAATGGGGCATAAAAAAAAGGATAAGGTGCAAAGATTGATTGCCCATTTAAATTCAAACTTTATTTTAAATTTGAATGACCAACCAATCATCCTTATCCATTCATATGGCACATTAAAGTGGGGCATGGAGAGGGCATGGCGTGAGAAAATAATTCATGAGAAGTTTCTTCTTATGAATTTAAATGGGTGCAATGGAAGTGAGGTGGCGCATGGAGATTGGGTCAAGGTGGTTTAATTATTTAAACCCACCTAATTGAACTAAATAAGTTAGATCTAATTAGATTAATTTAAATCCAATTAAATTAGGCTTAATTAGGCTCAATAAAATCTTAATCAAATCAAGAATTGATTAAGCCAACCCTTGATCAAATCAGGGATCAAACCATCTCGACGATTAGGTCAACTCTTAACCTAATCAGATCAAACCCAACTGAATCCAATTCAATTGGACTTGATCCAAAAATAATTACTCAATCAAATTGAGTTAATTAGTGATCAAATCATTAATTAAATCTCTCATAAATACTGAGTCCAAATTCGATGGGCAATCGAGCATCAGAATTCATCGATATATAACCCTGATAGAAAAGTCCCAACCAGTGGGACTCTTGACCCCGGTACCCATAATGTGTGGAATTCATGATCAGAGAATCCTGATTCTCGATCACTGATTCTCAAATATGTAGGATTCTACATCAGCCATCAGATCAGATAGGAACCTCTAATGTGTGTGACCCCGCAGGTTCGAACCTAAGCCGGGAGCACAGAAACCAATTCCTATACTAATTGAAGTGACCATCTAGCAATGGTACCCGACATCCAGATAGGTCGAAGAGTCACAATCACAACACTCAGAACCTACATGAATATGGTTACTGTATAATTCATCCTTTTGACCCCTGTATTTAGGACGACTCAAGGTTAAACTATCAACCCTGATCAGATCATCCGAATCGTGCTCAACTCAAACAGTCCTGTGACTCCTCACAAGGACTACTCTGGCCATGATTTTGCTAAATTGAAATATGACTGTACACAGCTCCTAAACTGGGGTGGTCAATCCCATCTTGACACATACACCGATAAGTGAAGTACTTGACTACACCCAGCAGCCTTCCGTCATTGAATTAGAAATTCAGGTAGTCCAGTGCCTAAGTGTAGTAAGTTGCTTGCAAGTCACCATGGCGGTCTCAGGTCGGAGGGATATTTATACCCATATTCCATCGGAGCAAATCTTGACAGCAGAAATAACTCTGGAGTCGGTCACGTTCAGTACAGATGTACCCTTACATCTCACCTGTATGCCATACTAGTGTCTCCACACTCATTGGTTAAGAGGACAACCAACCTATATGGCACACAACGACCTATGCTTGATAAACGTTGTCATCCTTGGTAACAACGTATCATTTGGTCGCGAACAGATTTAAGGACTAAATGACAAATCCTCTTTTGTCGAGTCTAAATAGTCCTAAGGACTTCACCACGACATAGGAGTTCATTAGAAGATGAAACATTTTGTGATGAAAAAATATCAAAAAATTTTTTATTAATTCATAATTCATGTACATATACAAAAATGAGCACAACCGTCAACAGACTGACGATTGGCTTTGGAACACTATTCCCAACAATCTCCCACTTGGTCTAAAGCCAATCGGTGCAGTATCTAATACCCATCTTTGAATTGTAGTTGTCGAACTCCTTCACTGCAATGGCTTTAGTAAATGGGTCGGTCAGGTTCTCCTTCCCGTCGATCTTCTGAAGATCGATGTCACCTCGATCCATAATTTTCCAGATGAGATGGTAGCGGTGCAGAATATGCTTCGTCCGCTGGTGTGCCTTTGGTTCCTTCGCCTGAGCAATGGCTCCAGAGCTGTCACAGTAAAGCAGAACTAGACCAACAAGAGAGGGTGCTACTCCGAGCTCGGTGATGAATTTCCTCAGCCACACCACTTCTTTGACAGCATCTGATGCAGCGACATACTCTGCCTCGCAAACTGAATCAGCCACTGTGTGCTGCTTGAAACTTTTCCAGCAGATAGCCCCACCATTAAGGGTAAAAATAAATTCCGACACACTTTTGCTGTCATCGTGATTAGACTGAAAACTAAAGTCTGTAAACCCTATAAGTCTCAAGTCTGATTCATCATAAATAAGCCACTGGTCCTTAGTATTTCTTAAATACTTCAGGATAGTTTTAACAACCTTCTAGTGATTCTCCCCTGGATCAGATTGGTATCTACTCACTACCCCTAGTGAGTATGCCACATCTGATCGTGTACATGTCATGGCGTACATGATAGATCCCACTACCGAAGCATATGGAATCCTACCCATACGCTCTCTCTCTTGAGGTGTTGTCGGACAATCCCTCTTCGAGAGAAAAATTCCATGGCCTATCGGAAGATAACCTTTCTTGGAATTCTCCATGCTGAACCTCTTCAGCATAGTATCAATGTACGTGGACTGAGATAGACCAAGCAACCTTTTAGATCTATCCCTATAGATCCTCATCCCTAGAATGTAGGAAGCTTCTCCCAGATCCTTCATGGAGAACTGTGACGACAGCCAAATCTTTATTCCCTGTAATGCAGGGACATCATTCTCGATTAAGAGAATGTCATCCACATATAATACAAGAAATACTACTACTAGACCATTAGCTCACTTATAAATGCATGGCTCTTCTCCATTCTTAACGAAGCCATACATCTTGATCGTCTTATCAAAACGTCTGTTCCAACTCCGTGATGCCTGCTTAAGTCCATAAACGGACCTCTGTAGCCTGCACACCTTAGACTCATCTGTGGATGTGAATCCTTAATGTTGTATCATATACACCTCTTCATCCAGCTCTCCATTTAGGAAAGCTGTCTTCACATCCATCTGCCAGATTTCATAGTCCAGTTGGGCAGCTATCGCAAGCATAATCCGAATGGATTTGAGCATTGCCACAGGAGAAAATGTCTCGTCATAGTCTATACCATAATGTTGACGATATCCCTTGGCAACCAAACAGGCTTTATAGATTTCCACCTTTCCGTCTGTGCCTCTCTTCCTCTTGAAGACCCATTTACACCCTATGAGTTTTACTCCTTCAGGTGGGTCAACCAATGTCCACACATCGTTGACCTTCACGGACTCCATTTCAGATTTCATGGCCTCTAGCCATTTCTCAGAGTCGGATCTCTGCATTGCATCCATGTAGGTGATCGGATCCTCATCATTTTCATCAAGTTCGATAGGATCGTCATCCCGGACCAAGAAACCATAGTATCTGTCCGGTTGACGTGGTACTCTACCAAATCGCCTTAAGGGTGCTTGAACAATGGGCTCTGGATCTGATCTAATCAAATCCGATTCAGGTTCAGTAACTTGTGTTGATTTTTCAACCTGTCAAACTTCATCAAGTTCGACCTTAGAGGCAACAGTCCCTTCACCAAGGAACTCCTTTTCCAAAAAGATTGCTTTAAGGCTGACAAACACTTTTTGCTCATTAGCTAGGTAGAAGTAATACCCTTTGATCTCTTTTGGGTACCCTATAAAATTACACTTGTCAGACCTAGGTCCAAGCTTGTCCATAATTAAATATTTAACATAAGTCGGACATCCTCAAACCTTAAGGTGTGAGAGTACTAGCTTACGTCCTATCCATATCTCATATGGTGTTTTGGTTACAGACTTACTCGAAATGCTATTTAGAAGGTCACAAGTTGATTCGAGCGCATATCCCCAGAGGGAGATCGGCAGACCAGCAAACCCCATCATGGATCGAACCATGTCCAACAAAGTCCGATTCCTCCTTTCAGACACACCATTATGCTGTGGTGTTCCAGGAGGTGTCCACTGAGAGAGAATCCCATTCTTCCCTAGATATGTCAGAAAATCATTGGAAAGGTATTCACCTCCTCGATCAGATCGAAGAGTTTTAATACACTTTTCAATTTATTTTTCTACCTCATTTCGGAATAGTTTGAACATTTCAAATGACTCCGACTTATGCTTCATTAAATAGACATACCCATACCTCGATAGGTCGTCTGTGAAGGTTATGAAGTAGAAATATTCACTTCTTGTACTTGAGCTCATGGGTCCACATACATCAGAATGTACCAGAGCCAAGAGTTCACTGGCTCACTCATCTTTTTCAGTAAAAGGTGACTTGGTCATTTTACCAAGAAGACAGGACTCACAGGTTGGAAGTGATTCACAATCACCTACTTCAAGAATTCCTTCTTGAGCCAACCTGTTTATCCTGTTCTTATTGATATGACCTAGCCTACAGTGCCAAAGGTAGACTTCTAACACATTATCTATTCTAGGGCATTTATCGAAGGTTTGAACCACACTAACAGGTTGTGATAGAAAGTGTTGGTGCAAAAATCCGCCTGCGCCGGAGAAGCTGGAGTTGAGGAAGCCGCGGTCGCCGTCGGGACCTGCAAGGGAAGTCTAAATCGGAGGTGGGGTTGCTCCGGCAAGACCCTCCGACGCTCAAGTCAGTTCTCTGCCTCAACAAGAATGGAGTGCTCGAACAGAGAATTTAGCAGAGTTTTGAGATAAGGCAAAAGAGCTTAAAAATAACGTATCTGAGTCCCCCCTTTTATAGGCGGGGGAGGCAACGGACTGATGGCGACGTGTGTAACCGCCTGTTAGTGGGCCACCCACGGTCAGGAGAATTGATTACGAAAGATAATGGAGCAGACACGCGGGCATCATCTCGACTTGCCACATGGAATCTGTTATGAGGGGTGGAGCAGCATCCGTCGTCAGGAGAATCGCATGGTATCCGTCGCAGGAGGTGGAGCAGGTTCGTGGCCGTCACTGTGGCCTGCCAGGGGGATAGTGGAGCTGTGCGGAGTCCGCCATAGGAAGTGGAGCAGGGCGGCTATGGCTGCTGCGGCTTGTCAGGGAATGATGATACTACGTGGAGTCCGCCACAGGAGGTGGAGCAAGGTCGCGGCCATTTTGAGGGCCTGTCAGGGGGCGTGGATCTGTCGATTGAAGCTCGGTAACGATCGAAGCTGTCGTGAGCGGAGCCCGGCTCCCGTAGGAGTTCGGGCGGAGCTGTTCTGATGTTGGCGGCGAAGTCCGGCTCCCGTAGGAGTCCGGGTGGAGCTGCACTTGCTGATGGCGGTGGAGCCCGGCTCCCGTAGGAGTCCGGGCGGAGCTGCACTTGCTGATGGCGGTGGATCCCGGCTCTCGTAGGAGTCCGAACGGAGCTGCACTTGCTGATGGCAGTGGAGCCCGGCTCCCGTAGGAGTCCGGGCGGAGCTGCACTTGCTGATGGTGGTGGAGTGCGGCTCCCGTAGGAGTCCGGGCGGAGCTGTGCTGATGCCGTCGGTGGAGCCCGGCTCCCGTAGGAGTCCGGGCGGAGCTGCACTTGCTGATGGCGGTGGAGCCCGGCTCCCGTGGGAGTCCGAGCGGAGCTGTGCTGATGTCGTCGGTGGAGCCCGGCTCCCGTAGGAGTCCGGGCGGAGCTGCGCTGCAAACAAAGCCAAGGGTGAAGTCTGGCTCTGATAGGAGTCCGGATTGAGCTTACCAGCAGTTGATACTAAGGGCGGAGCCCGGCTCCCGTAGGAGTCCGGGCGGAGCTGCACTTGCTGATGGCGGTGGAGCCCGGCTCCCGTAGGAGTCCGGGCGGAGCTGCACTTGCTGATGGCGGTGGAGCCCGGCTCCCGTAGGAGTCCGGGCGGAGCTGCACTTGCTGATGGTGGTGGAGTCCGGCTCCCGTAGGAGTCCGGGCGGAGCTGTGCTGATGCCGTCGGTGGAGCCCGGCTCCCGTAGGAGTCCGGGCGGAGCTGCACTTGCTGATGGCCGTGGAGCCCGGCTCCCGTAGGAGTCCGGGCGGAGCTGTGCTGATGTCGTCGGTGGAGCCCGGCTCCCGTAGGAGTCCGGGCGGAGCTGCGCTGCAAACAAAGCCAAGGGTGAAGTCCGGCTCTGATAGGAGTCCGGATTGAGCTTACCAGCAGTTGATACTAAGGGCGGAGCCCGGCTCCCGTGGGAGTCCGGGCGGAGCTGTTCTGATGCTGGCGGCGGAGTCTGGCTCCCGTAGGAGTCCGGGCGGAGCTGCACTTGCTGATGGCGGTTCCGCCGTGGGTTCCGGCTGTGGATATTTTATACCCAACACCAGTCCCCCTACATCCGAGTTTTGAATTTCAAACGAAGAAAGTACACAGAAGTACAGCCGGAACCGTCCCTTCGAATCCCGCGCCCTGCCGCTCCCGGATGTTTTGGCATTAAATGAGCGCGTGCCGGAGTCTTTTCGAATTGGGGCGGTACGAGGGGACGCTTCGAAGATCCCGCGGGTATGCTGGCCTAGGTACGGCGTAATTATGACCCTGCCAACCGCCAGCCGCCTTCAGCCGTCAGCCACGGGGAGTGGGACACGTGTCGGATGCGGACTGGCCTGGGGGGATTCGAGATCATTATGGCGTCGGATCCCAGGGTCAATTTAAACCCGTCCTCCCCCCTTCAGGCGCCCCACTCCGCTTCTGATTTCTTGCTGGCGTCTGTCATCTTCCCGAGAGTCCGCTCTAGCGAACGCCCTCTCGAGCCGTAGGCGCCTTCCGTTTCTCACTCTCCAGGCCCCCAGAGCAAGATAGGTTAGTGCCCACCTTCTCCTTCTTACCGCCTAGGGTCTTCTCCTCCTTCCACCTTTTTTGTGTCTTCTCCTGAGTTGACCTCCGGCGTCTCCCTCCTTTCTCGGCTTGCTTTTCTAGGGCCCTTTAGGTTCTCCCCCAAAGAAAAATGTCTTCCGATTCTTCTGCTCCCGTAAGTTCTGGGAGTTCTTCTGCTTCAAACCCCCAGGCCCCTGTTTCTGCGGACGAACCCGTGTTTGGGGCAGGGTCTCGCCCGGTCTTCGCACCGGGCACCATTCCTTGTTCGTCGACTCCGGACGAACTTCTCCTGATAAGGGCTCGGTACGGGGTCCCTTCAGAGTACGACCTGGAGCTCCCCGGCCCCTCTGACCGGGCCAGCGCTCCCCCTCCTGGTCGCTTTTGTTTGTACCAGGAGGCATTCCGTGCCGGACTCCGGCTTCCGCTTCCTGCTTTTGTTGCCGCCTTCTTTCGTTTCTTAGACATTTCTCTCGCTTCTGTCGCCCCGAATTCCTTTAGGTTTTTGATAGGGTTTCTCTCCCTCTGTCACATAGCCGAGGTCCAGCCTTCCCTCTCCCTGTTCAGACATTTCTACACCTTCAAACGCCATCCTTCAGCGAAGGACTGGTGGTACTTCTCCCCCCAGTTCGGTAAGAAGGGGTTGCTGAAGGGCGCCCCTTCTTCGATTCACAACTGGAAGGAGAAATTTCTCTTCATTTACTGTCCGACCCTGGAATTGGGCCTGCCCCCCTGGGGGTCTCTGAGGGATTCCGTCCGTCGGGCTCCCAGCCTGGGAGAGGACGACCTTCAGGCCGCCCAGAAGCTCCTGAGTTACCCCGCTCCTTCCCTTCCAAACCTACTGAGGGAGCCGCTTCTCTTCAACATCGGCCTGAGCCCTCAGGATCCAGCAAGTATGTATCTTTCCTTTTCTTGTCTCCTTCTTCTTTCTCTTCCTTTCTCTCTCCTTTTTCCTCTTTTCTCTTTCTCTTTCTCTTTTTTCTTTCTTCTTCTCTTTTTTTTTTTTTTTTCGGACTGATTGGTGCTGCTTTTGCCTTCTTCTTTTCTTTTCCTTTTTTTTTTTTTTTTTTTTTGTCGTTTTGTCCCTCTTTCTCTGGCCGTCCTGGTCCTGTAGTACATATATCAGAAATGAGAAAAAGCATTTTGTGTTACCTTGTCCGCGTGTAGCACCAATATTGTCGTTCGTTGACCCTTTCTCGTTGTTTGGCCTGTTTGGCTTAGAGGTCGTCGTGGGAAAGGGCTCTTCCTTTCCATCCGATCTCGTCACGTGGCCGAGCCTCGCCACCATTTTTAACCCTTGCTGGTGAAGTAGCGGATGGAGCCCAGCTTTCTTGGCGGCGGAGTCCGGCTCCCGTAGGAGCTCGGGCAAAGCTTTCCTGGCGGCGGAACCCGGCTCCCGTAGGAGTCCCGCTGAAGTTTACCTTGGCGGCGGAGCCCGGCTCCCGTAGGAGTCCGGGTGAAGCTTTACCTTGGCGGCGGAGCCCGGCTCCCGTAGGAGTCCGGGTGAAGCTTTACCTTGGCGGCGGAACCCGGCTCCTGTAGGAGTCTGAGTGAAGCTTTACCTTGGCGGTGGAACCCGGCTCCCGTAGGAGTCCGGGTGAAGCTTTAACTTGGCGGCGGAACCCAGCTCCCGTAGGAGTCCGGGTGAAGCTTTACCTTGGCGGCGGAACCCGGCTCCCGTAGGAGTCCGGGTGAAGGTTTACCTTGGCGGTGGAACCCGGCTCCCGTAGGAGTCCGGGTGAAGCTTACCTTGGCGGCGGAACCCGGCTCCCGTAGGAGTCCGGGTGAAGCTTTACCTTGGCGACGGAACCCGGCTCCCGTAGGAGTCCGGGTGAAGCTTTACCTTGGCGGCGGAACCCGGCTCCCGTAGGAGTCCGGGTGAAGCTTTACCTTGGCGGTGGAACCCGGCTCCCGTAGGAGTCCCGCTGGAGTTTACCTTGGCGGCAGAGCCCGGCTCCCGTAGGAGTCCGGGTGAAGCTTTACCTTGGCGGCGGAACCCGGCTCCCGTAGGAGTCCGGGTGAAGCTTTACCTTGGCGACGGAACCCGGCTCCCGTAGGAGTCCCGCTGGAGTTTACCTTGGCGGCGGAGCCCGGCTCCCGTAGGAGTCCGGGTGAAGCTTTACCTTGGCGACGGAATCCGGCTCCCGTAGGAGTCCGGGTGAAGCTTACCTTGGCGGCGGAGCCCGGCTCCCGTAGGAGTCCCGCTGAAGTTTACCTTGGCGGCGGAGCCCGGCTCCCGTAGGAGTCCGGGTCTTCCATTTTGCTTGAGCCGGCGTGAGGTTCTCGTTATCAGCCTGGCTTGTGGGGGCGCGTTAGGGCACTGTAAGGCCTCTCCCCCCTCCGGTCTGAAAGAACCGGGCCTTCAACTTTGCTCATGTCAGGACGAGGTTCTCCTCCTGTTCCTGACATGGCTGTGGGGGCACATTAGGGTGTTGCAAGGCCTCTCCCCCCATCCGGTCTAAAAGAACCGGGCCTTTGACTTTGCTCAAGTTAGGACGAGGTTTTTCTCCTGTCCCTAACAGGGCTGTGGGGGCACATTAGGGCGTTGTAAGGCCTCTCCCCCCATCCGGTCTAAAAGAACCGGGCCTTTGACTTTGCTCAAGTTAGGACGAGGTTTTCCTCCTATCCCTAACAGGGCTGTGGGGGCACATTAGGGCGTTGTAAGGCCTCTCCCCCCATCCGGTCTAAAAGAACCGGGCCTTTGACTTTGCTCAAGTTAGGGCGAGGTTTTCCTCCTGTCCCTAACAGGGCTGTGGGGGCACATTAGGGCGTTGTAAGGCCTCTCCCCCCATCCGGTCTAAAAGAACCGGGCCTTTGACTTTGCTCATGTCAGGACGAGGTTCTCCTCCTGTTCCTGACATGGCCGTTGTTTTTGGAGAGGTCATATCCAGTCATAATACATCCACGTTAAGCAGGAGGAGTGCGTTAGCTAGAAAGAAAAGTAGATTCAAAATGAAATAGTAAGCAATACATTTACAGTTCTCCCGCTCCTCCCAGAGGCCCTCCGGCGATGGAGTCGATGGTCCTGATAGGAGGCCGGTCCCCGGGCTGCTCCTCCCTCTTCTGCGGTTCGGGCGGTGGGAGGGCTCTTGGCCGGTCTCCTCTACCCTCAGGCCTGCAGCGGATGAATCTGTCGAGCCGACCTCGCCGGATGAGCTCCTCGATCTCGTCCTGGAGCTGGATGCACTCTTCGGTGTCGTGGCCGTGGTCGTGGTGGTAGAGGCAGAACTTGTTGGGGTTGCGCTTCCCGGGGTGCGTGCGCATCCTCTCCGGCCTAGGGATCAGCTCCCTGACCTCCATCAGTACCTGGGCCTTCGAAGCATTGAGGGGGGCGTAGCTGCGAAACTTCCCTGACGGGGAACCCCGCCGAAACCTGTTGTCCGGGCTTCTCTGCCTGCGTGCCCGGGGTGGAGTATGGGCGTGCTTATGCCCAGGAGGGGATCGGGAGCGAGGCCGGACTTCCCTTGGCCTCTTCTCAACTGCGGGCTTGTCAGAATCTCCCGCCTGACGCTCCCTCGCAGTCTCTTCATCCTTCATTTTGAAGGCCTCTTCCGCTCGGGCGTATCCTTCAGCCCGAGCCAGCAGATCAGCAAAATCCCTGGGGTACTTCTTCTCCAGGGAGTACAAGAGATCATTCTTCTGAAGGCCACCTTTCAGGGCGGCCATGGCAACCGACTGGTCCAAGTTCCGGACCTCCAACGCCGCGATGTTGAAGCGGTTGATGTAGGCCCGTATGGACTCCCCTTCCCTCTGCTTGATGTTGATGAGGGACTCCGAACCTTTCCGAGGACGTCGGCTGCTGACAAAATGGACCACGAATTGGTGGCTCATTTGGTCGAAGGAGAAGATGGTACCCGGCTTCAGTGCCGAGTACCAGTTTCTTGCTGCTCCCTTCAAAGTAGACGGGAAAGCCCGGCACAAGATGGCGTCGGGGGCACCATGAAGCAGCATCATCATTCAGAAGGCCTCCAGGTGGTCCACCGGGTCCGACGTCCCGTCGTAGCTTTCAAACTGGGGGAGCTTGAAATTCGGCGGGATCGGTTCCTGCATAATCATTTGGGAGAAGGGAGGGTCAGTGCAGATATCCTCACCGTAAGCGGGAGGCGCATGGCAGAGTTCTTCGATCCGTCGGTTCATCTCCTGGAGCCTCCGGTCCAGGAAATCCTCTCGACTTCGAGTCTCGAGGGTCCTTTGGCAGAACGGGGGCAGGGATCTCCCAGGGGTGGAGTCGTGGTCCGATTGAGGGCTCTCCACCCTTGGATTCACCTTCCCGGGAAGGACGGGGTGGCTGGCCCAGGTGGCCCGCCCCACCTCGGGTTCTGGCATTCCGGAGATGCCTCTTCCGGATGCGCCGACGCCTGCGGCGGCTGCTGCTGCATTGCCTGTACGGCCTCGACGAGGCCTTTGACCTACTGCGCCAGCAAGTCAAACTGCTCCGCGCCGACCGCCGTCGTCGGAGGGGGAGGAGGAGCTGGCTGAGAAACGGGAGGGGAGGCCGGAGCCTGAGATCTGGCCGCGGAGGCCGTGGACCGCCGGGTGGACGCCCTGCGCGGAGGCATCGGGTGTCGATCTCGCGGGGGAGGATTGGGAGTAGATGATGGAGAGATGGCCGGAGGCGGTTCCGTTGAGCGCTCCTTCAAGAACAAGGGTGCTGCGAAGACACAGGCCCCTTCCTCTAGCGCCAATCCTGTTGGTGCAAAAATCTGCCTGCGCCGGAGAAGCTGGAGTTGAGGAAGCCGCGGTCGCCGTCGGGACCTGCAAGGGAAGTCTAAACCGGAGGTGGGGTTGCTCCGGCAAGACCCTCCGACGCTCAAGTCAGTTCTCTGCCTCAACAAGAATGGAGTGCTCGAATGGAGAATTTAGCAGAGTTTTGAGATAAGGCAAAAGAGCTTAAAAAATAACGTATCTGAGTCCCCCCTTTTATAGGCGGGGGAGGCAACGGACTGATGGCGACATGTGTAACCGCCTGGTAGTGGGCCGCCCACGGTCAGGGAAATTGATTGCGAAAGATAATGGAGCAGACACGCGGGCATCATCTCGACTTGCCACGTGGAATCTGTTATGAGGGGTGGAGCAGCGTCCGTCGTCAGGAGAATCGCATGGTATCCGTCGCAGGAGGTGGAGCAGGTTCATAGCCGTCACTGTGGCCTGCCAGGGGGATAGTGGAGCTGTGCGGAGTCCGCCACAGGAAGTGGAGCAGGGCGGCTATGGCTGCTGCGGCTTGTCAGGGAATGATGATACTGCGTGGAGTCCGCCACAGGAGGTGGAGCAGGGTCGCGGCCGTTTTGAGGGCCTGTCAGGGGGCGTGGATCTGTCGATTGAAGCTCGGTAACGGTCGGAGCCATCGTGAGCGGAGCCCGGCTCCCGTAGGAGTCCGGGCGGAGCTGTTCTGATGTTGGCGACGAAGTCCGGCTCCCGTAGGAGTCCGAGCGGAGCTGCACTTGCTGATGGCGGTGGAGCCCGGCTCCCGTAGGAGTCCGGACGGAGCTGCACTTGCTAATGGTGGTGGAGCCCGGCTCCCGTAGGAGACCGGGCGGAGCTGCACTTGCTGATGGTGGTGGAGTGCGGCTCCCGTAGGAGTCCGGGCGGAGCTGTGCTGATGCCGTCGGTGGAGCCCGGCTCCCGTAGGAGTCCGGGCGGAGCTGCACTTGCTGATGATGGTGGAGCCCGGCTCCCGTGGGAGTCCGGGCGGAGCTGTGCTGATGTCGTCGGTGGAGCCCGGCTCCCGTAGGAGTCCGGGCGGAGCTGCACTGCAAACAAAGCCAAGGGTGAAGTCCGGCTCTGATAGGAGTCTGGATTGAGCTTACCAGCAGTTGATACTAAGGGCGGAGCCCGGCTCCCGTAGGAGTCCGGGCGGAGCTGCACTTGCTGATGGCGGTGGAGCCCGGCTCCCGTAGGAGTCCGGGCGGAGCTGCACTTGCTGATGGCGGTGGAGCCCGGCTCCCGTAGGAGTCCAGGCGGAGCTGCACTTGCTGATGGTGGTGGAGTCCGGCTCCCGTAGGAGTCCGGGCGGAGCTGTGCTGATGCCGTCGGTGGAGCCCGGCTCCCGTAGGAGTCCGGGCGGAGCTGCACTTGCTGATGGCGGTGGAGCCCGGCTCCCGTAGGAGTCCGGGCGGAGCTGTGCTGATGTCGTCGGTGGAGCCCGGCTCCCGTAGGAGTCCGGGCGGAGCTGCGCTGCAAACAAAGCCAAGGGTGAAGTCCGGCTCTGATAGGAGTCCGGATTGAGCTTACCAGCAGTTGATACTAAGGGCGGAACCCGGCTCCCGTAGGAGTCCGGGCGGAGCTGTTCTGATGCTGGCGGCGGAGTCCGGCTCCCGTAGGAGTCCGGGCGGAGCTGCACTTGCTGATGGCGGTTCCGCCATGGGTTCCGGCTGTGGGTATTTTATACCCAACAGAAAGTAAATTCCATTATTAAGTTATCCAACAAACATTGTAATACCATTCAAAATGATATTGCAAATATTTTTTTTTATTAAAAATTGATAACCGTTCATGGCAAAAAGGCCTACAGAAATAATATTTAATAAAAAACTTGGACAATAGTGACATTCACTCAGAATTACGTTTCGAGAATTGATTACAAGGTTCATGATTCCTAATGCTAGAACTGGAACTTTGCTTCCATCTCTAACGTTCAGGAACCTCTCGCCTTCATCAAATCTCCTACTGACCTGCAGACCCTGCATCGAATTGCAAATATGATAAGGGCTTCCGGTATCCAATACCCAGGCAGTAGTATCACAAATGAAAAAGTTGCAAGGTGTTATCATATAAGCACCTTGCTTCTTCTTCGGCCTGTTCGGATCCAGGGAAGCAATGTATAGAGGACAGTTTCTCTTCCAGTGCCCTTGCTTCTTACAAAAGAAGTACACTGCTTGGCTCTGGTCGGGCTTGAGCTTCTTGGTCTGACCCTGTGCAGAAGTCCCAGCATGTAGCTGCACCTTCTTATTCTTCTTCTTCTTGTTCTTCTTCTTCCCTTTCTTAAAGGGTCGACGACCAGAAGAAGACCCTCCCACAACATTCACTGACTCCTTATGGAGCTGGTGATCCTTCTCAAAGTTCTGCAGCAACCCCATCATACCGTGGTAGTTCACTGCAGGCTTTGTCATCCGAAGATGAGTAAGGAAGGGGAGGAAGGACTTAGGCAATGAATTAAGGATCGCATCCTTACTGAGCTGCTCATGCAAGGGAAAGCCCAGTTTACTTAGGTGCTTAATCATTTTGATCATGTACAGTACATGATCAGTGACTGAGGCTCCATCCCTCATCCGAGCATTGAAAATGGCACAACTAGTTTTGTGCCTTTCAACATCGTCAGGCGTGCCAAAGGAGTCGTTCAACAATTGAAGCATCTCCTGGGGCTGGGCATTCACGAACCTGCGGCTGAACTCATCATTCATTGCCGCCAGCATTATGCACCGAACGGTGGTGCGGTCGTTGAGCCACTTCTGATAAGTGTCTCGGACCATCCCTCTAACGTTCGGGGCAGACTCCTCAAGTGCTGGATCCGTTACTACATAAAGGATCCGCTCATGCTTAAGGATGATTTTTAATTTTCGATACCAGCTATCGAAATTAGGTCCCATGAGCTTGTCATTATCTAATAATGACCGGAGCGACAGGGTAGTGGCCATAGCTGCATAAAGAAAAACCAGACCTCTATTAGTATATAAATTATAAATACTAAAGATTTGGATTTTAGTCTAAAGTTTCTCTTAGTATTTTTACGAACCGGTAGCCTCAACCTCCAATTCGAAGAATTACTTTAATTCCTTAGGAGGTACTAGAATCCACACAGAGTACACACGAGCCCAACTTTGGTTGGTCAACCCATGCGCATCTATGGATAGGTTCATAACCAGTTGTTTCTCTAAACAACTTTTAGTAATTGATTTTACCCCAGAACCTAATCAATAGGCTTTGACCTCCACTGAAAAGATCTGGTTAGGTCCAACCATTAACATGATTTGATTTGATGAATCGGATCAATAAATGATCAGGCCCGACTTAGGCCGGCCAACCTGATCACCATCAGAAAGACTCAAACCAAATTATCATATTATGAATGATAATTTCATTAGTCAATAAGTACCAGGCCTTTGGGCCTCCAATGATTATTAAACTAATGGACTCATTATCACTCACTTAATGGGAGGCTATGACTTAGTTATCAATATAACTTAATCATTTTTAGGGACCTAATAATTTTTGAGGATTTTATTAAAAGATAGATGAGAAGAAAATATCCAGCTAATTTCAATCCTCCCACTGACTTCACCAAGTCAGATTAAAAAAAAAGATTTAATTAAAACTGGCATTAGGAGCACCTAAATCAGTCAAACTGATTTACCTAATGACATGGGTGAGCCCTAATCACCAAGTGATCTAATCAAAATCTAATTCACTAGGTTGACCAGGTAAGTGAGATCAGTGGTGGGGATATGCCATTAACTCGTCAGAGATCGAATCACTGTGAGTAGCTCCCACTTAAAAATCACTAGTCAAACTGCCAAACTTATCTTCGACACCAACCGGTTCATTAGTTTTAATTTGATCAACTTAGTAAATAGGGTTCCACCGCGTAGTCATGAATTAAGTCCATCTTGGTCTAGTTAAAGATATGGACCCATTTAACTACAACTATTGAAGTTGAGTCTAGAGTATCCTTGACCTAATCTAATTCAACTTTTGATTAGATTTGATCAATTACTCTAATTTAGTCCATTTCTTTAAGCTAACCTTAGGTCTAACCCAATTATGGACCTAATCCATCTAATCCATTGACCCACAAGTTTATGCAATTGTCTTAGGTCTTAATTCACAATTCTAGAACTACTAGACAATACTTAATTCTTTTAATTAAGTATTTGGGCTGATGGATCAGCGTTTGGTATTTCAAAAATAATTTTCAAATTTAAAAAAATTTATTTTCTGTTCACCAAATATGTTGACTCATTTCACAAATAGATCAGCACATTTCATAAATACCAATCCTATTGCTAATTACATAATAGAAAATAACTCAATCAAAATAAATCATGAATATTTCTTTAGATCTAATCTAACACATTCATGATAAATTTTATAATTGAATCTTTATAATTAATTTTTTTCGTTGCTTCATA
Source organism: Elaeis guineensis (assembly GCF_000442705.2). Taxonomy (NCBI): domain Eukaryota; kingdom Viridiplantae; phylum Streptophyta; class Magnoliopsida; order Arecales; family Arecaceae; genus Elaeis; species Elaeis guineensis. Next base: position 91,641,049 of record NC_026004.2, on the reverse strand, counting down.
TACATGGGATATAATTACAGCGGCACCCCTACCGCCATAGGAGACCCCATCGAATGGGAGGAGAGGGCCTTTAAACCCTGCTTTTCTCCTATGACCGGACGGTCGTGGCAACCAACCCAATTCGATTACTTGCTACTTGGATCAAGTATATCTAAATATACCAATTTCAAAATTTAAATTTTAAATTTCAAATTTTAAATTTTGAATTTCAAATTTCAAATAAATTTCAAATTTCAAATTTTTGAATTTCAAATTTTGAATTTCAAATTTTGAATTTTAAATTTTGAATTTCAAATTTGAAATTTCAACCAAATTTCAAATTTTAAATTTCAAATTTTAGAATTTTAAATTTCAAATTTTGAATTTTAAATTTTAAAATTTAAATTTCAAATATTGAATTTCAAATATTTGAATTTTGAATTTTGAACAACTTTCAAAATTCAAAATTTAAATTTTAAATTTTAAATTTCAAATTTAAACTTTTAGATTACAACTTAATCTACGCATGCAAATATATATATCATATCTAAGAACCTACTCTGATACCATTTGTGAGAAAAATTTAGTGCAGGGGTAAAATGATAATTTTAAAATTTTTTTAAAATTATGATTTTATAATAAAAAATATTAATTAATCTAATTAATTAATATGAATTTACTCTACACTAGGATCTAAATATGATATATAGTATGTATTTATTTAAATTTAAATTTTAAATTCAAACAGTAAACACTTTACTGTAATGTGTTCAGAACACAATACCTTTGTACAGGTAGTAGATCGCCATAATTTGATCACCATCGGAAGAGTCTGATCATCGCGATGCAGCCACACAGCATGTCTGACCTCTGCAGATCATCCATACGAAGCTTCCGATCTGATCGACTCCTCACAAGTGCTAGCTCGTTGTAGAGCCCTTTTGACGGCCGATGCTGATCGAACTCCTTCGATCGATGTTTGTCGATTCTTTGAATACTCTAGATCATCAACAGATGTGCTTGAGAGGATGTTGAAGATCTTTCTAAAATTTTGTGGGCTCATGACACTCGTAGCTCACTTTCTCACTTCCCGAACCCCAGGCTAAAACTCTAGGGAACTCATTGGAAACCTTGCACCCACTTTTATTTCTTTTCTTTCTTTTTCTCTTTGAAGGATATGGACTTCCTTCTCACGCACAAGACTTCTCATGCCTCAGAATTTTTTTTCAAAAATCTTCTTCTTGCATGCCCCACACTTCTCCTCCTTTTATAACCACGTCAAACATCTTATCCAAAAGAAAGGATCAAGATGAGTAATTGCACATTTTAATTCAAATTCAAATTTTGAATTTAAATAGACACCAACTCATCCCTTATCCACTAAAGGCGTGAGGCGTGGCTTAAATTGTGCATGGAGTGATTTCATGAGAAACCTTTTCTCATGTAATAAATGGGGCGTAAAAAAAGAGATAAGGTGCAAAGATTGATTGCCCATTCAAATTCAAATTTTATTTTGAATTTGAATGGCCAACCAATCATCCTTATCTATTCATATGGCACATTAAAGAGAGGCATGGAGAGGGCTTGGCGTGAGGAAATAATTCATGAGAAGTTTCTTCTCATGAATTCAAATGGGTGCAATGGAAGTGAGGTGGCGCATGGAGATTGGGTCAAGGTGGTTTAATTATTTAAACAAACCTAATAGAACCAAATAAGTTAGGTCCAATTAGACTAATTTAAATCTAACTAAATTAGGCTTAATTAGGCTCAATAAAATTTTAATCAAATCAAGAATTGATTAAGTCCAACTCTTGATCAAATCAGGGACCAAACCATCTCGATGATTAGGTCAACTCTTAACCTAATCAGGTCAAACCCAACTGAATCCAATTCAATTGGACTTGATCCAAAAATAATTACTCAATCAAATTGAGTTAATTAATGATCAAATCACTAATTAAACCTCTCATAAATACTGAGTCCAAATCCGATGGACAATCGGGCATCAGAATTCATCGATATGTAACCCTGATAGAAAAGTCCCAACCAGTGGGACTCTTGACCCCGGTACCCATAATGTGTGGAACTCGTGATCAGAGAATCTTGATTCTCGATCACTGATTCTCAAATATATAGGATTCTATATCAGCCATCAGATCAGATAGGAACCTCTAATATGTGTGACCCCACAGGTTCGAACCTAAGTCGGTAGCACAGGAATCAATTCCTGTACTAATCGAAGTGACCATCTAGCAATGATATCCGACGTCCGGATAGGTCAAAGAGTCACAATCGCAACACTCAGAACCTACATGAATATGGTTACTGCATAATTCATCCTTTTGACCTCTGTGTTTAGGATAACTCAGGGTTAAACTGTCAACCCTGATCAGATCATCCGAATCGTGCTCAACTCAAACAGTCCTGTGACTCCTCACAAGGACTACCCTGACCAAGATTTTGCTAAATTGAAACATGACTGTATACAGCTCCTAAACTGGAGTGGTCAATCCCATCTTGACACATGCACCGACAAGTCAAGTACTTGACTACACCCAGCAGCCTTCCGTCACTGAATTAGAAATTTAGATAGTCCAGTGCCTAAGTGCAGTGAGTTGCTTACAAGTCACCGTGGCGGTCTCAGGTCGGAGGGACATTTATACCCATATTCCATCAGAGCAAATCTTGACAGTAGAAATATCTCCGAAGTCGGTCACGTTCAGTGTAGATATACCCTTACATCTCACCTGTATGCCATACTAGTGTCTCCACACTCATTGGTTAAGAGGACAACCAACCTATATGGCACACAATGATCTATGCTTGATAAATATTGTCATCCTTGGTAACAACGTATTATTTGGTCGCGAACAGATTTAAGAACTAAACGACAAATTCTCTTTTGTCGAGTCTAAATAGTCCTAAGGACTTCACCACGACATAGGAGTTCATTAGAAGATGAAACATTTTGTGATGAAAAAATATCAAAAAAATTTTATTAATTCATAATTCATGTACATATACAAAAATGAGCACAACCGTCAACAGGCTGACGATTGACTTTGGGATACTATTCCCAACACATACATCGTTGACCTTCATGGACTCCATTTCGGATTTCATGGCCTCTAGCCATTTCTCAGAGTCAGATCTCTGCATTGCATCCATATAGGTGATCGGATCCTCATCATTTTCATCAAGTTTGATAGGATCTCCGTCCCGGACCAAGAAACTATAGTATCTGTCCGGTTGATGTGGTACTCTACCAGATCGCCTTAAGGGTGCAGGAACAATGGGCTTCGGATCTAATCTAATCAAATCCGGTTCAGGTTCAGCTACTTGTGTTAGTTTTTTCATCTGTCGAACTTTCTCAAGTTCGACCTTAGAGGCAACAGTCCCTTCACCAAGGAACTTCTTTTCTAAAAAGATTGCTTTAAGGCTGACAAACACCTTTTGCTCATCAACTAGGTAGAAATAATACCCTTTGATCTCTTTTGGGTACCCTATGAAATTACACTTGTCAGACCTAGGTGCAAGCTTGTCCATAATTAAATGTTTCACATAAGCCGGACACCCCCAAACCCTAAGGTGCGAGAGTACTAGCTTACGTCCTATCCATAACTCATATGGCATTTTGGTTACAGACTTACTCGGAACCCTATTTAGAAGGTAACAAGCCGATTCGAGTGCATATCCCTAGAGGGAGATCGGCAGACCAGCAAACCCCATCATGGATCGAACCATGTCCAACAAGATCCGATTCCTCTTTTCAGACACACCATTATGCTGTGGTGTTCCAGGAGGAGTCCACTGAGAGAGAATCCCATTCTCTCCAAGATATGTCAGAAAATCATTGAAAAGGTATTCACCCCCTCGATCAGATCGAAGAGTTTTAATACACTTTTCAGTTTATTTTTCTACCTCATTTCAAAATAGTTTGAACATTTCAAACGACTCCGACTTATGCTTCATTAAATAGACATACCCATACCTCGATAGGTCGTCTGTGAAGGTTATGAAGTAGAAATATCCACCTCTTACACTTGAGCTCATGGGTCCACATACATCAGAATGTACCAGACCCAAGAGTTCACTGGCTCGCTCACCTTTTTCAGTAAAAGGTGACTTGGTCATTTTGCCAAGAAGACAGGACTCACAGGTTAGAAGTGATTCACAATCACCAACTTCAAGAATTCCTTCTTGAGCTAACCTGTTTATCCTGTTCTTATTGATATGACCTAGCCTACAGTGCCAAAGGTAGATATCTGACACATTATCTATTCTAGGATATTTACCGGAGGTTTGAACCACATTAACAGGTTGTGATAGTAAGTAAATTCTATTATTGAGTTGTCCAATAAATATTGTAACACCATTCAAAATGATATTACAAATATTTTCTTTTATTAAAAATTGATAACCGTACATGACCAAAAGGCCTACAGAAATAATATTTAATAAAAAGCTTGGACAATAGTGACATTCACTCAGAATTACATTACGAGAATTGATTACAAGGTTCATGATTCCTAAAGCTAGAACTGGAACTTTGCATCCATCTCTAACGTTCAGGAATCTCTCGCCATCATCAAATCTCCTACTGACCTGCAGACCTTGCATCGAATTGCAAATATGATAAGAGCTTTCGATATCCAATACCCAGGCAGTAGTATCACAAATGAAAAAGTTACAAGGTGTTATCATATAATTATCTTGCTTCTTCTTCGGCCTGTTTGAGTCCAGGGAGGCAATGTATAGAGGACAGTTCCTCTTCCAGTGCCCCTGCTTCTTGCAAAAGAAGTACTCTGCCTGGCTCTGGTCGGGCTTGCGCTTCTTGGTCTGACCCTGTGCAGACGTCCCAGCATGCGGCTGTACCTTCTTATTCTTCTTCTTCTTGTTCTTCTTCCTTTTCTTAAAGGGTCGACGACCAGAAGAAGACCCTCCCACAATATTCACCGACTCCTTATGGAGCTGGTGGTCCTTCTCAAAGTTCTACAGCAACCCCAATAAGCCGTGGTAGTTCACTGCAGGCTTTGTCATTCGAAAATGAGTAAGGAAGGGGAGGAAGGACTTAGGCAATGAATTAAGGATCGCATCCTTATCGAGCTGCTCGTGCAGGGGAAAGTCCAGTTTACTTAGGTGCTCAATCATGTCGATCATGTACAGTACATGATCAGTGACTGAGGCCCCATCCCTCATTCGAGCATTGAAAATGGCACAACTAGTTTTATGCCTTTCAACATCGTCAAGCATGCCAAAGGAGTCGTTCAATTTTTAAAGCATCTCCTGTGGCTGGGCATTCTCAAACTTGTGACTGAACTCATCATTCATTGCTGCCAGCATTATGCATCGAACGGTGATCCGATCATTGAGCCACTTCTGGTAAGTATCTCAGACCGTTCCTCTAGCATTCGGGGCGGCTCCTCGAGTGCCGGATCCGTTACAACATAAAGGATCCGCTCATGCTCAAGGATGATTTTTAATTTTTGATACCAGCTATCAAAATTAGGTCCCATGAGCTTGTCATTATCTAATAATGATCGGAGCGACAGGATAGTGGCCATAGCTGCATAAAGGAAAACCAGACCTCTATTAGTACATAAATTATTAATACTAAAGACTTGGACTTTAGTCTAAAGTTTCTCCCAATATTTTTACGAACTGGTAGCCTCAACCTCTAATTCGAGGAATTACTTTAATTCCTTAGTGGGTACTAGAATCCACACAGACTACACACGAGCCCAACTTTGGTTGGTCAACCCATATGCATCTATAGGTAGGTTCATAATCAGTTGTTTCTCTAAACAACTTCTAGTAATTAATTTTGCCCCAGAACCTAATCAGTAGGCTTTGACCTCCACTGAAAAGATCCGGTTAGGTCCAACCATTAACATGACTTGATTTGATGAATCGGATCAATAAATGATCAGACCCGACTTTGGCCGGCCAACCTGACCACCATCAGAAAGACTCAAACCAAATTATCATACTATGAATGATAATTCTATTAGTCAATAAGCACCAGGCCTTTGGGCTTCCAATGATTATTAAACTAATGGACTCATTATCACTCACTTAATAGGAGGCTATGACTTAGTTATCACTATAACTTAATCATTTTAGGGACCTAATAATTTTGAGGATTTTATTAAGTGAAGGAAGAGAAGAAATTAACCAGTCAATTTCAATCCTTCCACTAACTTCACCAAGTCAGATTAAAAAGGATTTAATTAAAGCCGGCATTAAGAGCACCTAAATTAGTCACACTGATTTACCTAATGACATGGATGAGCCTTAATCACCAAGTGATCTAATCAAAACCTAACTCATCAGGTTGGCCAGGTAAGTGAGATCAGTGGTGGGGATATGCCATTAACTCGTCAGAGATCGAATCAATGCGAGTAGCTCCAACTTAAGAACCACTGGTCAAACTGTCGAACTTACCTTAGACACCAACCGGTTTATTAGTTTTAATTTGATCAACTTAGTAAATAAGGTTCCACCGCATAGCCATGAATTAAGTCCATCTTGGTCTAGTTAAAGATATGAAACCATTCAACTACAACTATTAGAGTTGAGTCTAGAGTGTCTTTAACCTAATCTAATTCAACTTTTGATTAGATTCGATCAATTACTCTAATTTAGTCTATTTCTTTAAGCTAACTTTAGGTCGAACCCAATTATGGACCTAATCCATCTAACCCATTGACCCACAAGTTTATGCAATTGTCTTAGGTCTTAATTCATAATTCTAGACTAACTTGACAACACTTAATTCTTTTAATTAAGTATTTGGACTGATGGGTCAGAGTTTGGCATTTTGAAAATAATTTTCAAATTTGAAAGGTTCTATTTTTTGTTCACTAAATATGTTGACTCATTTTACAAATAGATTAGCACATTTCATAGATAGCTATCCTATTGCTAATTACTTAACAGAAAATAACTCAATCAAAATAAATCATGAATATTCCTTTAGATCTAATCTAACACATTCATGATAAATTTTATAATTGAACCTTTATAATTAAGTTCTTTCACTGCTTCATCTGCATGGGATATAATTGCAGCGGCACCCCTACCGCCATAGGAGACCCCATCGAATGGGAGAAGAGGGCCTTTAAACCCTACTTTTCTCGTATGACCGGACGGCCATGGCAACCAACCCAATTCTATTACTTGCTACTTGGATAATGTATATCTAAATATATCAATTTCAAAATTTAAATTTTAAATTTTAAATTTTAAATTTTTGAATTTCAAATTTCAAACAAATTTCAAATTTCAAATTTTTGAATTTCAAATTTTGAATTTTAAATTTTGAATTTCAAATTTAAAATTTTAACCAAATTTTAAATTTCAAATTTTGAATTTCAAATTTTTAAATTTTTAATTTCAAATTTTAAATTTTAAAATTTAAATTTTAAATTTTGAATTTCAAATGTTTGAATTTTGAATTTCGAACAACTTTCAAAATTTAAATTTTAAATTTTAAATTTAAACTTTTAGATTACAACTTAATCTACGCATGAAAATTCATATATCATATCTTAGAACCTGCTCTGATACCATTTAAAGCGAAATTTAGTGCAGGGGTAAAATGGTAATTTTAAATTTTTTTTAAAATTATGATTTTATAGCAAAAAATATTAATTAATCTAATTAATTAATATATATTTATCCTACACTAGGATCTAAATATGATATACAGCATGCATACATTTAAATTTGAAATTCGAATTTGAACAGTAAACACTTTACTGTAATGTGTTCAGAATACAATATCTTTGTGCGGGTAGTAGATCGCCACAATTTGATCATCATCGGGAGAGTCTGATCATCATGATATAGCCACACAGTACGTCTAGCCTCTGCGGATCATCCATACGAGACTCTCGATCTGATCAGCTCCTCACGGGTGCTAGCTCGTTGTAGAGCCCTTTCGATGGCTGATGCTGATCGAACTCCTTCGATCGATGTCTGTCGATTCTTTGGATGCTCCAGATTGTTAGCAGACGTGCTTGAGAAGATGTTGAAGATCTTTCTTAAATTTGGTGAGCTCACGACACTCGTAGCTCACCTTCTCACTTTCCGAACCCCAGGCTGAAACCCTAGGGTACACTAAGAAAAACCCTATGCCCTTTTTTCTTTCTTTTCTTTCTTTTTCTCTCGAAAGGTTTTGGACCTTCACCTCATTCAGAAAGGTTCCTCACACCCCAAACTTTCTCTCCAAAAATTTTTTCGCACGCCCCACCTTTCTCGTCTTTTTAAAACAACGTTGAACGTGTCTTATCCGCGTGAGAGGATAAAGAAAAGTGGTTGCACATTTGAATTCAAATCGAGTTTAAATTCAAATGCAAACCAACTCATCCCTATCCACTTATCGCATGAGAAGAGAAGAGCGTGGACTCTTTGTGCATGGAAAGGTTTCACGAGAAACCTTTTCTCGTGTAAGTTATGTGGCGCACAAGATGGATAAGCCTGAAGGCACAAGAGATAAGTTATCCATTCAAATTCAAACACGCTTTGAATTTGAATGGTTAACTAATCAGCTTTATCCATCCATATAGCGCACAAAAGTGGGCATGGGGAGGGCTTTGCGTGAGAAAAAATTCATGAGAAATTCCTTCTCGTGAATTCAAATGGGCGCAGTAGATGTGAGGTGGCGCAGGGAGTTTGGGTCAAGGTGGTTTCATTATTTAAACCAACCTAATTGAACCAAATAAGTTATGCCCAATTAGAATAATTTAAATCCAATTTAATTAGACTTAATTAGGCTCAATAAAATCCTAATCAAATCAGAAATTGACTAAGCCCAACCCCTGATCAAATCAGGGACCAAACCATCTCGATAATTAGGTCAACTCTTAACCTAATTGGGTCAAACCCAACTGAATCTAATTCAATTAGACTTAATCCAAAAATAATTACTCAATCAAATTGAGTTAATTAATGATTGATGTGATCAAGATGCTGTCGTTAAGACACCGTGATTATCAATCAAATTCCGACTTCAATAGAAATTAAAAATATGTAGAAAGTAGTGAGTCGGATCGAATTCACAGAGAAAGTAGGATTTTGATTTGAAATCTTTGATTTTATAAAAAGAAAATAAAATTTTAGAGAAAGTAATTTAAGTCAGAAATAAAAATTAAAAGTACGAAAAATAAATCGGGTACTAAGATCTACTAACTAGATCCTAGCATCTACTTGCAATAAAAATAAATAATAAAAATTTAAAAAGCATAAAAATAAATTGATACTAAGATCTACTAATTAGATTCTAGCATCTATGTGCAAAAAATAAAAGACAGAAATTTAAAGTGCAGGAAAATAAATTTTGCATTAATTGAAGTTGAAATTCAAGTACAAGGAATTTAAAAGAAATAATAAAATAAAATAAAAATAAAACTGTAACAAGGATCTGAAGTTGATCAGCCAAGCCTCATCGGAAAGATAGTTGATGACCTCTCCATCTTCCATCGTACTCCGTAGAGCGAACCGGCTTTTCTCCTTCTTTTCTTTGGGTCCCTAAAGCTATTTTATTTTTTTTTTATTTTTTTCTACACTCTCTACTCAATTTTTCTTTTTCAAAAGCTTATTCCCAGACCCCTTATTTATAGATAAATTTTTCATAATTTTTTGGTAGGAAAAGGAGTCCTAAAACCCTTAGAAATCGTATAAATTTCCTTAAGAATATTTTTGGCCGTCGGATCAGCTTCGGACCACCCAGATCTGCTCAAAAATCAGAGTTATAATCCTTATCAGGGTCGGATCAAATGTCAGCCGTCCGATCTGGGTTCTGATGAAGTTCTGGCCGTCGGATCGCGCAAAAGAATCCTATTCAAAGTCGGCATCGAGTCTGAACCGTCGGATCTGGGTCGGATTGAATCTCAACCGTTGGATCGCGCACAAGATCTTATTCTCACTGTGAACCATGCCTGTGGACCGCGTAACTATTTCTGTGGACCGCGCCCTGGCTCTGTGAACCGACCGACCGGTCCACCGTACACCGAAGGCTATTTTCTTTGTTTTTTAGGATATTTTAGCTCCGTTTTTGCTCCGATTTTCTCCTGAAAAATTAGAAAAAATATGCATTAAATTTTTTAAAAATTTTTCTTCATTTTAGTGCTTAAATTATTTAATTAAATTAATATCTATTTTTTTATAAATATATCTAATTTCATATTTTTTTAAAATCATTTTATTTTTTTGAAAAATTTAATAAATTCATGAAATTAAGATTTTTAAGAAGATGATAGCACCATAAATTACCAAAAATATCTTCAATAAATATAAAAATATACTACTTATCACACTTTCCAACTTGAACTTTGCTCGTCCTCGAGTAAAGAAAGAATGTAAAATTAAGTACCGTTTAACTTAAAGTTTCGAATTTCACCAAATAATTTTCAAAAGACCATTAATATTCAGTAGAGTGTAAATGAGATATATCATTGGGCTATTAATACTAGTCAATATGAGAGTTAAACTAAGAACACTAAATTTTTTTTGAACTTTTCCAAATTATCTCTACCTTTATCTCCAAATTATTAACTTTCATATGGACAAGTATATTGTTACTTCTGTCCTTCATTTATTGATTATTTTATTATTATTATTATTATTATTTTTAACGTTGTACCGTTATTGAGTGTCTTAACCCCTTAAGCTTTCTATTTGACCCATGTAGTGAGTTTTTAGTCAATGACTCCCAAACCAGATGGCTTTAGGATACTAGGTATAAAATATCCTTCGAACCTACTTACTCGAATCAAACAGGCTACGAGTTAAAACTAGCTTTACAACAAAGTTTCTTTGCCCTTCATACCTTTTGACGCGAAACTCAATGCTTGCTTAGGCAAAGAGGCCCGGTTACTCAGCATGAAGTACTAGGAAACTTTTTTTTTATTTTTTTTTAAATATATGAAGAAACATATAGTTACTCTACATAAATCCATAGAAAGTAAACTCTCCTTTGATGCTGGTAGAAAAATTTAGAAATGCTTAAAGAAAACTGTTTAAGTTCTAAACTTAACTCTTTATTGAGTTTTCTTAATACTTGATCCCTTAATATCTCACAAACTCTCTGATCTGTACATCAATTTTTTTAAAAAAAAATACTTGGTTTAACTCAATTCTTAAGTGTAATCAGATGCTTAAATACTAAATACTAACTTACTTGAAGACTTAAAAAATTTTATTCTCCCCCCAACTTAATCAACATTGTCCTCAATGGAGTGGAAAAAATGAACGGTGCATATAAAGAGAAAGAAAAGGAGAGATATCACCTGATCCATAAGTCTTTTCAAAACTGATTCTCTCCCCAACTTAGTCAAAATTATTTTCAAATCTCTACAAAAAATACTAAGTAAGACTCGATTATCCTAAACAAAATACAAAAGAAAGCAAAGGCAAAAGCAAAAATTGAAAACTGGGTTGCCTCCCAAGAAGCGCTAAGTTTACCATCTTCAGCCAGACCATGCGAAGATTCTCTCACCTATCCCGTGTTGAATATTGGATTGATAAATTCCAATGATTTTGGATTGCCAATCTTAGAAAGATGGCCTATAATAAATTTCAGTAGTTTGTTGCCAATCTTAAGAAAGTATTTCACATCTCTATTTTTAATTTTAGAAAGATAATTTACAAACCCATTCACAGACCCTTGTTTGTTGAGAATTTCTCTTATTTGTTCTTCTAAAATGCTCATGAATTGAGTTTTTGGGTTAGGAGTTAAGTTTAAAGTAATGGGTGCTGAAAGGGTGTCTTTTGATTTTAAACATGTGTACTCAGATGTGACCAAGGATAATTTCAGTTTTGGAGGAGGTAATTTTAAAGTGGAAGAACCGGCTTCTGGGGCTGAAGGGAATGGAACTTTTGGTGAATATAGCTTGGGTAACTCATCCACTCTCTTCTTTTCTTCACTTAGATCAGCATCAGTACTAAGCTCAAGTTCTTCTATTGGGTTAGCTTCAGTACTAACCTTTTCTTCTAAATTCATATTTTGGCTCGCATTAATACTAGCCTCACTCACCTGGTCTTGGTATAGGTCATTAAGAATCTTTTCACTTTTAAGCTCAGAAATTGCATTGTCACTTTCAAATTGGGGATTCTTAGGTGGGACATTGGATTGATGACTTGGTCCAGGTAGTTGGTGGATGGGTGGGTCATTTTCAAAATTCAGTATTGGTTCATTTGGTAATTGACCTAATTCTCTCCTCATGGTAGATTCAGTTAATTGATCTATTTGTGCTTCTAACCTAGTGACGGATTGCTGTTGGGTCATGATCATTTGTTGAAGTTGGTTCAATCTATCATCAGCTAGATTGTCTATTGAGGAGGTGGGTATGACTGCTGATTGTAATAGGATGATTGAGTAGGCTGACTAGGCTGACCACTATTATAGGCATATTTTTGGTATTGGAGTCCATTCTGAAAGTTTTCATATTTTTTTCAAAATTATTTTATTTTTTAAAAAAATTTAATAAATTCATGAAATTAGGATTTTTAAGAAGATGTTAGCACCATAAATTACCAAAAATACCTCCAATAAATATAAAAATATATCACTTATCAGCGATCAAATTACTAATTAAACCTCTCATAAATATTGAGTCCAAATTCGATGGGCAATCGGGCATCAGAATTTATCGATATGAAATTCTGATCGAAAAGTCCCAAACCAGTGGGACTCTTGACCCCGGTACCCAAAATGTATGGGACTCATGATCAGAGAATCTTGATTCTTGATCACAGAGTCCCAGACACGTAGGACTCATAGTCCACGAATATTAAGACTCTTCATCAGCCATCAGATCAGATAGAAACCTCTAATGTGTGTGACCCCGCAGGTTCGAACCTAAGCCGGTAGCACGGGAATCAATTTCTGTACTAATCGAAGTGACCATCTAGCAATGGTACCCGATGTCCGGATAGGTCGAATAGTCACAATCGCAACACTCAAAATCTACGTGAATATGGTTACTGTATAATTTATCCCTTTTGACCCCTGTGTTTAGGATGACTCAGGGTTAAACTGTCAACCCTGATTAGATCATCCGAATCGTGCTCAACTCAAACAGTCCTTTGACTCCTCACTAGGACTACCCTGGCCAAGGTTTTGCTAAATTGAAATACGACTGTACACAGCTCCTGAACTGGAGTGGTCAATCCTATCTTGACACACACACCGACAAGTCAAGTACTTGACTACACCGAGTAGCCTTCCGTCACTGAATTAGAAATTCAGGTAGTCCAATGCCTAAGTGCAGTGAGTTACTTGCAAGTCACCGTAGCAGTCTCAGATCGAAGGGATATTTATACCCATATCCCATCGGAGCAAATCTTGACAGCAGAGATAGCTCCGGAGTCGGTCACATTCAGTGCAGATGTATCCTTACATCTCACCTGTATACCATACCAGTGTCTCCACACTCTTTGGTTAAGAGAACAACCAACCTATATGGCACACAACGACCTATGCTCGATAAACATTGTTGTCCTTGGTAACAACGTATCATTTGGTCACGAACAGGTTTAAGAACTAAACGACAAATCCTCCTTTGTCGAGTCTAAATAGTCCTAAGGACTTCACCACAACACAGGAGTTCATTAGAAGATGACAATTTGTGATGAAAAATACCAAAATAACTTTTATTTATTTATGATTTATGTACTAATACAACAAAGAGCACAACCGTCAACAGGCTGACGATTGGCTTTGGGATACTATTCCCAACATTCAGAAGATGCTGAAACTCTCTAGATGCTTGGTAGCTCATCAGATATCTAGAAGAAGATTGAAAGTTTGCCTGCTGAAAGAATTCATGAACGGAATAGGTAGCACTAATTGTTGATATCATTTGTCTTTAGTAATTGATGTGGTGATAGGGCTTTTTATTAAGCTGAAGTTTCTACTTACAAAAATGGTCTTATTAAAGCATTCAGAATTATTGATTTAATTAACTCAAACCTGGGCATTGCGTTGCCATTATCGTTTATAGCTTAGATATTCTATGATATTTGATGAAGCTAGAGCGCATTTTACTTACTGAGATATTTGTGATATGTTTTGACGTTATTTGTGATATATTTCATACCTATACCTCTATTAATTCTCCAATACTTGTCTACATATTATAATTTCTCACTTTTTTCATGCATGCATGAAATTTTATGGTTGATCTTGAGCAGAGACACATCTACAAAAGGTGCCGTCAATAAGCAGATAGATTGTCGGGATGGAACATTTAGGGCTTTCTATAGCTGTGAAATTAGAATGCTGATAAAGGATTCCTTCATATTTATTTATCTCAATATATGTATAGGCATACATGCATACATATAATACAACAAGGTTTTACTAAGATACCAAATTAATGTTGATGAAATTTACATATTGATCATCTTATTGAAGTTGTGCTAGTCTTGCAAAATACAATGAAATTCTTTTAATCAATATTGGACAAATTCTTTTGATCTTTTATCCAGCTTTCTACATCACCATTGGTGATAATTATGACAATAAAATTTCTAATGATTGATGTTGAAGTTATAGAAATTGAATATAGACAAAAAAGATAGACCCAATTAAAACTCGAGTAATAGTAAATAGATCAAATCTAGTAATGTAAACCTAGAACAAAGGCCAATTAGCACCTACAATAACGAATAGTAAGTTGGGATATTAGTTGTTTAATAACAAAAACTTGAACGGGTTCGTCAGTTTTAAATGTAGCTTGATATGCTTTTGTGTTTTTACTAATTTTATTAGGTGATTTATGAAAAGATTCCTATAAACTTTGTGTGTTTTTTTCTTTAAATACTATATAGAAGAAAGAATCACGTTTGAGTACATTTATCCTGCATAGAGAGTTCATTAAGCAAAAAAATTTCTTTTGTTATTCTTCCCATTTCGATGGTAGAGAATCATGATCATATGGTTATTCCATTTCGATGGTAGAGAATCATGATCATATGGTTAGAATGAGGATAAAATTTTATTATTGAATTATTTGTAATATGTGACATCATATGATTGGAAAATTTATTTGTGCTGTTACCTAGCCAACTAGCTCTTTCACTAAAGCAACTCATATTATTTTGCTGTTAACATTGATAGTAATGGTAATTCTCTTTTTAAAGATTTTGAGACCGCCATCTTCTTTCCCTTCTTGTTTCTTCATGTAATTTGATAAGATACATTGAATTTTATTTGTTTGGCACACATCACGCTTGTGTGATCTGGTTTGACTAAAGATATTCTATAATTATTTAAATTGATAGTTTTGAATTCTGTATGAAAGGAGAAGTGTGATATGACTTAAGTGGAGATCTAAGCATCAAGGAAAGAAAAAGTAGGAAGATAGATAGATTGGAGTTAGCTCTGATTTTGAGTTATCCAAGGATTGAAGAATCCCTTCTCCTTTCCTCATCCTTTTGGAATTCTAGAAAGGAAAAGAAAAAGAAAATCATGTAGATTACATGCCGCGACTATGTCATACTAGAATATTTTCCATCTACAAAGCATTTTCCATTATAATACTAGAAATGATATGGGTGGAAAATTATGAAAGCTTATTGAGGATCCTAGTTAAAAATACTCCACATATAATTACTCATTTATTGTCAGAAGGGTGTGACACATATCTTGTTTGGATTAGCTCCTTAACTTTTGGCTCTTGCTATATCCCTCTTGGCGATGCATTAGAAATAAAATAACAAATGTTAGAGAGAGAGATAGTGATATGGCTGAAATTAGAGGAGGTTCTAGTGGAAATTGATATTTAGATAATGTTGATGGATCGTGAAAAAGAAACCAAACACTCTTGGAAATTGCAAGTGAGGATTTGAAAAGTTTCTATTCGATAGATTTGGCTTGTGATAAGAGTGACAGTAGATAGAAATATTGATAGTTGCAAATCTAACATAGATCAAATAGGACCATTAGGCTATTGCTGTGGATAAATAATGCACACATATAAAAGTGTTAATGCTTAAGTTGCCTTGATAGAGTATATCACATGCAATAGGTTGACAAAAGAAAAATTTACTGGAACTAAATGATCATTTTATATATTTATATTTACAGCAGTTATTGAGCATCAACATGGATGTCCATGCACATATATAGGCATTTGCATATGTGCACATTGATTAATCTATATATATATAGGTGTGGATCATGTATTCATGCAAATTCTTGTTATAATTTATTCTCAGTTTGATAGTCATACTTCGCCATACTTCTGCTGGGGTGTAAGATCATCATGTATAGACCTGCATGATTGGAATTGATGAGAACCCATATGAAAATATTCAAATTGATTTGCCATCTACTAGTAAATCTAACCTAGGCTGCTCACATCCATGCCAAACTATACATTCATCAAAACTTTATGAAGATTTCCATTCTTTCCATTTGGTTGAAGCTGATTCTAGGTGTGTAATACTTTATTTGTTTCCAATCATAATATATATGTACGTATATATGCATGTATGTATATAGCAATGATAGTGTCATATTTAGACCTTGCATTATATGTGAATTTTAGTCAGTAGCTTATGTGAAGTTGGGACATTAAAATCATATATTATTATTAAGAGTCACAGCAAGTATAGAGTAAAGTATCCTCTCTCTTGTAGTAAGATGCTTAATTCATTAACTTATTTATTTATGCTCTTTTGTAGTAAGATGCAAGCAACTTATGACCAACCTCTATTGTTTCATGCATAGTACTCAAGGAACCTAAAGAAAAGCTTTAAAGTCTCAAGAAAGCAAAAGAGAATTCTATCCCAATTGATTGATTATTGCTATTATTTGAAGCAATACACCCAGTTCATTAGAGGCATCCAGAAGTGGTTGATGGATGTCCACAAGATGTTGACAGGATAGCCACCCTTCTTCCATTATATACTCTCCATTATAGCGATCACACAAAAGCAGCAGCCACAGACCAACTCCTCTGTTGCTAGGATGAGAGTATAAGAGATTTTCACTTAGGAGGGCAAATGCTGATCTTTCATACTATACATGTCTTCCACATTTTGGGGCTACTCCTAAATGGGGTGGCCATTGATATGAAGAAGGCTCCCCAAAGTACGGTTAGGATTACATATTTTGAAATTGATAGTTGTGAAGAATGCATTGAAAGATAGGATGAAGGTATTGCTGCATGATTTATTTTTCAAAGTCATCTAATCCATGGTGCAATCATTTATTACAGACCTTATCAGTATGATTTTTTTTTTTTATCGAATCTTAGCATTGCATCATGGATCTTCTCCTCTATCAACCCCATATGGGAGATTGGTCAGTATACATGGGCCAAAGTAATCCACGAGCATCTGATATAATTTATTTTAAAAGTTGCTAAAAAAGTAAAGAAAAGAGGGAGAGGGGCGAAGGAGAGCACCAGTTACATTAATGGTTGCATTACAGTATTGATAGTAAAAGAAATGTTAAGTTATTTGTTTATCTATTTATTTTATAAGGTTTATCATTTTGAATTTGTATAAGTAATTATTGAGTATATCACCTAATAATTGATTTTTTTTTTTTAGATTTGACTTTTTGAGAGAATAGATATAGTCAAACCAAATACTTAGGGTTGGCATTCTAGAATTCTAAACTGAGAGAAACCACAGTTCAAGAAATAGGCCCACTATGGAGAGGTTTTGAAAAGTCTGGAAGGAGATATATATAATTATTTTTGATATTTGGTGTTCTTTATTTCTTTTATAAGATTGGGGGACTAATGGTTTTGTCTTCATTTTCAGATTAGAGACCTACTACAAGCAACACAAGATGAGGTGTTGCTCCTTGAGATAGGATCTTCAACTATCAAACAAAAAGGGATGAAGATGGAATGAGTAGGACAGTTAGAAAGAAGAGTAGATCTAAAAGCACACACAACATTGCATGGTATTGACCTCTCATTTTATTTAATTTTTTAAATTTATCTCTAAGTTATCTATTTGTTGTCTATTTATCTTCTGTTGTAGCTCCTGTGTAAATACTGGCGTGTCTTTATAGAGGCCAAGAGTAGGAAAGCTTGAGAAAATACCAAGAAGATGGAACTCTAGAGGATTGTCACCAACTAGCAGAGATTGATTATCAAGCTACAAACAACATTGAAGAGCAAGGAGGGGGAGGATGCGAAGAGAAGCACTCATGATGTAGAGGGGAGCAACCTAGAGTTTGAGAGTAGTAGTAGCCTGGTAGTATCCCAGAAGCATATGAACCCACAACCTACTGAAAGGCGGATTATGCGGCAGACACTTAAAGGCTCCCATCTCTTATGCAGTCCCTTCATTCTACTATCTTCAAGTACTCTAGCTCTCACAAGAAAGCCCAGAAAGAAGTCAATCCGTAGAAGGGATAATGCGGTGGTACATAGAGTTGTAATTTACTGGAATATTTCTATTTCATTCACATCCAATATACTCATGCGACATATAAAATTTTTTTGACTAGCCATGACTTCTCCGACTTGCAGCTTCTAGATGATGGGGAATGTAGGTATGTCCTAAATTTTTTAAAGCAACAAATCAATCAGTATGCAATCATTGGTTGTGAAATTTTAGTTTATTTGGATGTCTTTAAAATTGATCCTCTCTAGTTTTGGCCTTAATTTTCTCATCTAGGTCATTGGTTTAGAGTGATAGCATCTCTATCATCAACCGACTGTAGGTTCCAGACATCCTATTTGGCAATACGATCGATGATGATATAATAATTATATACTAATGAGTCAAAAATAAAGATATATGTAAGTTAATTCCTATTTTTTGCAATGGATTGTTCTGGTCATAAATATATTTTGATCTCTCTTGCAGTAGCATAAATTGACTGATCCATGAATGCATTTAGACTCATGCTTTATATTGCGATCCTTCTTTATAGTAATTATTTTGCATTCTTTATGCAATATCATGCTTTGGTTTAGTTATGTATCTTTTAATTATATTTTATTTTTCTTTCCTTTTAGAGCATGCTGCTGGGTACGTGGATAGTTTTTGATAAAGCTATGGAGACTCATGCCTCATTCATTGACTGAAGTCAAGTAGATATTTATGTCCGTATGCTCATCAATACACTGGCACCTGCTTGTCAGGGATCTAGAGGGCAAATATTTCAGATACTACACATTCATGATTAGTGCAGAATACAAAGGAGTCACCAGAACATTTGTGAGTAATGAACCATGTTTATGGAATATTGTACATACTAATGCATTGCTAACAATGCTATGATTTTCAATCTCATATTTGTAAGTGATTTAGTTGACTAAGATAGCACGAAATGTCTACTTTATTGATATGGATAGCTATCTGCTCTATTCTATTGACTGCCCATAGTAGGATGTTAGATAAGTACTATAATTAAGGTAGTCTATTTTTTTACATGATACATGTAAATAGCATGATGCATGTAAATGACATGCTTGTTTCCAAAATAATGGAATATGCCAAATAATATAATTATATGTGCCAACGAAACTATTTTGTGCTAAGTAATATTTCATGCAACATAATGGTCCATGCCAAATTATGATCCATATCAAATAATGATCCATGCCAAATAATGATTCATGGCAAATTATGGTTTGTATCAAATAATGTCCATGCTAACTAATGCGCCTGCCAAATAATAGTCTATTCCAAAAATAGTTCATGCCAACTAATATACCGTGCTAAATAATGGTTCATGCCAACTGATGCACCATGCCCCTTGTGTTATTAGAAAAATTATCGTTTCAATTTTTAGCCCCTTATGTGTGATACCTACTTTGGTTATAATATCATCCATCAATTTTTTATCAAGTGCCAAGAAATGGTCCGTGCCAACTAATGTATCATGCTAGATAATGGTTCGTACCAATTAATGCACTGTGGCATCTATTTATTTTACTGACTGAGTATGTGCTATTTTGTAGGCCTGATTATGCCACTTATATCATATATTTTATAAAAAGTATGGCAACAGAGGCCCAGATCATGATTATGGATGCTTATGTGCTGGAGTAGCATGCCAGATATGCTGCATGAATGATCATGAATGGTCATGAAGGGGCATCATCATCCTAATTTGCTCCATTATACTCTATACTCATCCTTGCAGCTTGTGAGCATTTGTGTATTGGCTCTACTTTTTATTTGTGCACTTTTGTAAAATATTTGTATTCTATCAAAATATTTGAGTTGTATTGTGAATAATCTTGTATGAACATTTTTTGCCGTAATGAAAATTATATGACAGTTGTAACGGAACTATTATTGCTGCAATGGAACTATTATTGTTGTATGAACATATGTTGTAACATGTGAATTGATTATATCATCATTTGGCTATTGTATTGGATTTTATGAAATCTAAATTTATTTTCTGTAGTGCTTTGAACTTGTTGATATGTTGGTGTGATCATATTTATTGATTGATAGGTTATCTGATTTTTCTATTCTATAGTTGGTGCGATCATGTTTATTAAATTGGGTTATCGTTTCCTAGATGAATTTATGTTTGAAGTTATGATAGATGCATTTGTGCCTATTTCTAGAGGCAAATTTTTATCGTGTATTTAGGATAATGAAACAAATGGCACGACGGTTGTCACATTTCTCTTATTTGTAATTATCTCTGAGTTTGTGTTTATTCATATATTTGTGTTTATTTCACCAAATGATTTTGTGTCCCCCATGATAAACTACAAAAGAGGATAATAAACACTAACTTCTAATGGGATAAATAGAAACCTCATAGAAATAAACACAAACTCTCCAGAGTAAACACAAAAAAACCCAGGATAAACACAAACCTGAGGAGTTGTTCTTTATCTTGCATGAGATCATGCTAGGATAAACACAAACTACCTCAGAATAGATACAAGCTCTATATAATAAATATAAACTCTCTAAAATAAATACAAACTCTATAGCAATAAATAGAAATTGTGCATAATACACATAAACCTCACCCCCAAAACTTAACTTAATTTAAATTAAATTAAATTAAATATATTTATTAATTTAATTTTCAAAACAATTGCTAATTTAAATCCTTGCAAAAGCAAATTGGTCTATTTTACTTCCTTTTTTTTTTTTTTTTCCAGTAAATAAGTGTTAGCAACTATTTTATAGGCTAGCAGATATTAGAATATTACCCATCCACTCTAGCATCTTTCTGTTCCAGCAGAAGCTTTAACTTGTAGAAAATCTTAAAATATTAGAAGATAAGTCATCCACTCTAGCATCTATTTTGCTTAAACCTTTTTCCTGCTCTTTTAGATGCATACCCGATTCACATAACTGTTAGGCGATGGTGAGGGAGGTGAAGAAAAGACGGAAAGCGTGCAGCACTAGAGAATTTTGCAATCGCTTTCTAGTTCCAGAAAATATACGGGGACCAGAATTGCAAGTTTCCAAATTTCTTTGCAAACAGTACGTAGTTCTGGTGTTCTTTTCCATTTATACTTCTTTTCCTCCATGTACAAAATTGAGAGCATGATGAACATTGCAAGAGGTATCATCTTGTTTATGCTTTGCTGTTAGGGATGAGCTGGATGATGGAATCGAGCCCGTCTGATTTTGTTGGTTTCCTGATGGATTTCAGTACATTTATAGAAATTTAATCACGTCAATCAGACGATTTGAGAATGCAGACCTTAGAGTCCAACTGACTAGACTAAAGTTGTTTTGAAGCAAGTATGAAGCCTACAAGTCACAATGCGGTCATATCACCCTTGATAGAGTAGACGATGCACTTTGGAAAATGTTACCGGAGCGAACTGCTATTTTTTTCATTAGGACCAATGAAATTCGCTGATCCGATAACATACAGTGTTTTCCTATTATTCTGAAAGTTTGTTTTCTTTTCATACCTTTCATGCTCTAGCTTAATCTCATCCGTGGTAGGAGATCCCCTCCCGGCCCTACAGTCGGAATGCACCTTGGATCAGCATCCTTTGAGCGAGATGGCCATCATGACTCGTTAGCATGTCGACTCTCCCAAAATGCTCCCCATAAGAGTAATATGTTCACTTCACAATTAATTATATACAGCAAGTCCCTGATGAAATCTGCTCATAATTATTTCATGTTGGACCTAACTTCAGAGGGCGCAATGGAGGGATGTTATTCAGTCCGAACCTCCTCTTTCTTTTTATTTTTCTTTTTTTTTTTTTCCTCCCGGCATTATGTATAGATGGGACACACAAAAACAATAAATAAATAAATAAGGAGGATTCGGGCTCAGGCCTATCAGTCGGGGTAATCTTTTTTGATAAAAATTGTGTCTGAGTCGATAATACTGCATTTCAGTTCTACTTTGCATATTCAAAGCTACAAAATTGCCGTTGGTCATGACTATAATATGTAGAAGCATGTTCTATATTATTCTTTCATGAGAATGAAACTTGGAACATTGGCCTGCTTTTCTCCCAATCATGGCACAGTGCCGATTACGTCAGATCCTCATAATTTACTCCACCTGAATCCTTCTAAGCACTTAATTTGTTGCATGCCATATCCTGGCCCCCGGAAGGTATGGAGAAAAATTGGTACTAGATATATCTGTTTGCAGCAGCAGGAAGAAATGTCATCGTCAACATTCTTCCAGCTGCTTGATCCATGAGATGTGAACCGTTCAAGTTCATGCTAATTATAATCAGAAACTTGGGTTCATTTTCACAAAGACAAATGCATGGGAAACCCTCAAATCATTCCCCAGAATCTTGAGAATATTTTGACGTAATTTTTGACCCATAGATGAGTGTATCGACCAAAATGGGCTTTGTTTTTGGGAAACAATTAACATTATAAGTTCTGCCAAAAAAATATTCAACATCATAAGTTCTGATATTTTAATCTAAGCTCAATTGGACAATCGTGCAACCGGGCAAACTCTCATTTGGATCGCCTTAATGTTTGAGCACACCAATATTTGCCGTCCAACCGTATCATACTACCAATACATAGTACAAAGGACGGACCAATACCTGATACACCTAACCAGTTTTGATATCGGATGCATGGGTACCATAATAGTGACCCAGAAATTTATGTCTTACCTCCACTGGTCCAGAAAGAGCTGCACTGAGAATGTTTGTTAAGGCTTAATCTATCATCGCT
The DNA here is from genome assembly GCF_000442705.2 of Elaeis guineensis. Classification (NCBI taxonomy): domain Eukaryota; kingdom Viridiplantae; phylum Streptophyta; class Magnoliopsida; order Arecales; family Arecaceae; genus Elaeis; species Elaeis guineensis. The sequence goes on along the minus strand of NC_026004.2, from coordinate 91,617,940 downwards.
GAAGGAACCACGACAACTAGGCATTTTATACCGTCTACAGGGACAGGATGCCAGATAAATATTGCAACTATCCCAGTAGTCAAACCTCCAACTTATCAACATTACTAATTTAGTCCATTCTGTCAGTGATGTTGTTACACCATCATCACTTGCCAGATACAAATGAATGAAGACTTGGGCGACAATTAGAAACTCAGTAGTCATCAGAAAGTTTCAGCTAATTACACATTGAACAAGGCACAAAGACTAATGGTCCAGCAGCAGACAATTATCCATGGACAGGCAATTCAGATACACAAAGCATAGCATAAAGTCAGGGTGCATATCCATGTCCTACATATATTCTGACGCATTTCACCTGCTTTGATCACATTCAGAACTGGATGGTGAGTGTCCTCTTGACCCGGATCACATACAGCCAGACCTTCAGCCTCCAACCACTCACCGCTGATTCTCCCTCCGCCTCACATACCGGGTTCTGTCATTGTACCTGGGCCTATCTTGAGCTCTCTGAGGCACAGGCTCAACTCTCCTCTGTCTTTCTGGAGATCTTTGAACAATCTCTCCATTCACAAACAACTCAGCTGCATACACCAGAGTTACAAAACCAAAAGCAATGTAAATACAACAAACTCAAAATTAATATGATGTTCTAAAAATAATATGTTGGAAGTGAACTAAAATGTTAGAATCAATAGATAGCTGGAAGATAAACAATGATCAAACATGCAATATGCTTTAAGGCAATCAGCTCTGCTAAAGTAAACTGATGCATCTAACCCATGATCACATTTGCATGACAATAAACGGCCATCCTGCCGGCATGTGATGAAGCTAACATTCCTAAATGTTATCAAGGCAATAAAGAAAGCTTGGTTAAGATCATAACTGTCAAAGTTTAAAGGGCATGTAGTTACAATAGAAAATCCACTAAATTTTAAAGGCCATTTTATTTCACAACCCATTGATGTTTAGAATATAAGCATGTTTAGGGGAGAAAGCAGACCAGATCATCTGTTCTCGTATCCAATCTGTCTGAATACAAATACAAATTTGAGCATCTGACTAGTACTCTAGGGGTGTGTAACAAGCCGATGAAACCACGAACCTGAATCAAACTGGTCACTTAAGTCAGCCATTCTCCATAATCAGTTTGGTTTCATTTTGAAAAATAAACTGAAAAAAATCACGTTTTGTTTCAGTTTAGATTTTTTCAAAAATCAATCCTAACCATTAAAAAAAATGACCTATATATTTCCAATTTACAAAATAAGGTGCAAACACCAAGTGAAACCCATACAACTGTAAGCCCGCCAACCTAGTTTCCTTGTTTTAATATTCAACTCATACACATGTTAGCCCAGACATATTTACAATAGTGGTATGACAATTTACAATATATGTTTGAGGTTATATTGTAATCTGATCCAACCAAAACAAATGGCATTTCCTCAACCCGATAAACCAAATGGAATTTCTTGGTTTTGTTTTATTTGGTTTTTATACACCATCGATTTAGTTATGATTTTAGTTTTGCAAAACTGATCTAAATCGATTTGGATTCAATTCCACATCCAACAAAGAAAAATGGATACAGATGGAGATGGTCAACCATATGATCCATATCCGAATATATGATTCTAGTTGCAATCCTGTTTAGTCTTGCATAGCACTCATGATCTTTTAAGGGAAATAAGTGATATATTAAATATTAAATGCTATTAACTTGAGTACCTTCCACTTAGTAATATCTTTGATTTTGTGCTCATAAAGTTTAACTATCAAACATATATCCATATCTATATTCATACTTTCAATATCCAGATTGTATCCATATTCATTTAAAACAAATACAGATATAAATTTTTGCATCCAACTAGTATCCATATTCACATCTGTATTTGTCAAACAAAAACAAATATGGCTATGGATATATTGATATCCGCTCCATATCCAATCCATTTTCAGCGCCAAGTATATGTAATAGATTTGTGGATAAAACATGGTTTAGAACACACATAAAAGCAATTATAACTAATGTTTCCCATATTAATTTCATTTTATTGGGCACTACATCGACTGACATCATAAAAAATAAAACATCAAATAACAAATAACTCATCTATATATTAAAAATTAAAAAAAAGAAATTCATATAACAAAAGCACTTGGATATAGCCATTCTCAAACATTGAAATCATAGGCATGAGATTGCTAAAAGAGCCATTTCTTAATATGTGACATTAACATTGAAACCATTAAAATAAAGGAAAGTGGATCACATTGTTAATTCATGCAGCTGACAGAAAAAGAAATAATACCAACAGCATAGGTAAACATAAAATAATCGCATGAAGGAAATGACCAACTATTGGAAGTCACTATATGAATACACTTCAAGAAGCAAAATAAGCTTATAAGTTATGCAAATTATCTCTAGCTCATCAAGCATTAAATTTTGACCATAAAAATATTCCGGGTTGTGAATCAAGAAAAGAAATTCAGTAAGTACTCTACAAATCAGACAAGCAAACCAAGAACTATGCTTTGCACTCGGATGGAAACCTTAACACAAGGTCATTTTCCCCTCTCTCTTATGTTGAATTTAAAAACCTTCAAATGAATTTTAGTCTGGTGGTCAAATCCTTGTCTTCAACTTAAATTTAGATATTATCCTTCATTTTTTATCCCCTTCCTCCAACTTACTTGCCACCATTTCTGCATCTACAACTTCCATCCTCCAGTCCTTTCCACCATGCTGTTTTAACCCCCCAGGTATCATCTATTGTTTTCCATTTACCCCATGGAATCCACAGCAACCTTTATTCCAACATGAAAACTTCCTGTGCTTTCTGAAGAACAAAAGCCCCCATTTATTCTGCAATCATCACGTTGCTGATTCACATACCTAAGGAACTCATACAACAAATAAAACAACAACAGAACTGGCAGCAACATTTATATCTCATATTTACTAATCTCAACAGCATTGACTGCAACATTCAGGACTGTAAATTGTCTCATACATATGTTCCACTTTGCCAAGATGGACTAAACATGTATAACTTGTAGTCTGCAACTACCAAAAAACTATTCCATGAAATCTACACCAGTTCTTTTTATATACACCAAAAAAAAAAAAAAATCAAATGCAAGCTGTAGAATGCAAATATTCCAATGCTTATTCAGTATGCTGTTTGATGGAAATATGGAATTAGCATTTTATTAATTCACGTATCTCAAGAACTCAACTTATGCAAAGTATAAATTGCATTCATGTATCATCTTCACGAATCTGTAACTTCATTTAATCTGAATGCAGAACCATTAAAGAGATGGCTGGTATAAGTTCATTAGCATTCAAAGTTAGACATTGCCTCACTAGGTTCTTCTGCTTTGCCAAGACGGACTAGACACATATAAACTACTTCTGCAGTTATTTACAACTTTTTCGCAGAATATGAATATATATATATATATATATATATATATATATATATATATATATATATATATAATACTTCTTCCAAAATGCAATAAGAACAAACAAGAAATCTAGAACAGTTTCTACATCAGAACATCTGCCAATGCTATTCAAAATAATGGGTTCTAAAATTAACATGCATGTACTAATTTACATAACTCAGGCATTCAGATGACAGAATAAAATACAAAAATATATCAATGCAAATTGAAAGTAGTATTCATGTTTCATCTTCACTGATCTGCAACTTCATTTAATCTGAGTGCAGAGCCGTTGAAGAGACAGTTGATGTAAGTCCATCAGCATTCAGAGCCAGACATTGCCTTGTGAGGTTCCTATGCTTTGCTAAGATGGACTAGACATGAACAAACTGTTGTCTGCAGCTACCAAAAAATTTTTCCAGTGGAACACAATATATACACTAGCCTTCAGTTACAAATTACAATGCATCTAGTGATTTACACAACTCAGGCATTCAAATGACAACATAAAATATATAAATTTATGAATCAAAACTGAAAATAGCATTCATGTCTCATCTTCACTGATCCGCAACTTCATTTAAGTGAGTGCAGAACCGTTAAGAGACAGTTGATATAAGTCCATTAGCATTCAAAGCTAGACATTGCCACCGACGGCTCCTCCGCTTTGCCAAGATGGACTAAACAATAACAAATTATAGCAGGTAGTTATACAAAGGTGCACCGCAAGATTTTAACGCAGAACAGAACAAACAAGATATCAATCTGAAAATGAAAGCAAAATAGAGAAAACTGAAAGCTCGAATATAGTAAATTACAGCATCAAAGAAACCTAACCATTTGGTAAACAACAAAGTACTTCAGCATATATGACACCTTACCTCCATAGTCCTTGTTCTCAGGATCAACATAGGAATCAGGAAGCACAAACAGAACACCAGGAAGACCTGCAATTAAATTAGAAACACTTTCACTCAGATGGTGCAATGAAAAAGAATTAAAGTAGCAAGATTTCTACTCTAGCCAAACTCACATATCTCCCCACCCCCCCGGGGAAAATCATAACCACATAACTTCTAACCCAAAAAGATAAAAAAGTCACATCTTGTGACCTATAGGACAAAAGTCAGATATCATTAACTATAACAGAAAATGATGCAAACCTTCAAGCTTGTTTGATGTTTCTTCGTCAATTTCGCACCCAAACCCAAAGTAGCGCTCGCAAGACACATTATATATCCTCTTCTTAGCTTCCTCCTCGCTGGTTGTGCAGAAAAATAAACGGTAAGTAGATTCCAATTAGATGATAAATGACTTTCTAAATTTTAAATGGTCTTAAACAGGGCAATGAAAAAGAGCCACCAGATGAACGTAAAACAGCGACCTTGGCAACAGAAATTTTGCAGTATGCTAGAACAGACAACCCTCACCTTCGAGATCCAAATTTAACCCAGAAATTACTAAAAGTGAAAGGAAAAACGAAGAACTTCATCAAATTTATCAAAAGCGGGAGCAAAAAAGGATCATCTTTTAGCCATGTTTGCAGAAAAGAAATAAACTGCACGCCAAGAAAAAAGAAAAAGACAAAAAAAAAAAAAACGTGTTACCTTCCGACGACCTTAGCAAGGGTTTGAATGTAGCAGTCGATCATCTGCTGCTTGGTGGCCCCTTCGCCACCGGGCTTGTCCATGACAATGAGCCAGTGCTCGTAGTCGCACCCGGGGAACAGCGGCGCCATCTCCGTCGGCGGCCGGTCGCTGAACCCACCGCCTGATCCGGAGTTCAGCGGCGAGTACGCCGAGTCGCCGGGCCGCCGGGCCATGCACCGGATCGAGTTCACCCGGAAAGCCCCCGGCACCGCGAGCCGGACGGCCAGGCGGGAGAAGGTGGAAGGCGAGGGGCGGAGCCGGCCGAGGCCCGCGAAGGGGGAGGGGCGAAAGACGACGGACTGGGAGGAGGAGAGGAAGAAGCGCTTGGTAAGAGAGAGCGTGATGCGGGAGCCGGAAGATGATGATGAGGAGGCGAGGGATCGGGCCACGGCCGCGATCGCCATCGGGGCGGCGGAGGAGAGAAGGCCCAAACCTAATACTGTTGGAGAACGACGCGAGGGTTTTAGAGGGGTATTTATGGCGGAAGGAGCCCAAGACATGGGTATGTGCGATGCACGTGGACCCTATCCAGGGGAAAATGCATGTCTGAGGGCGGGGTGGGATATCCAGCTTTTTTTCGTTAGGGTTTGCGAGGAGGGCTATCCTATTCCTTTATAAAGCTCACAGACTTGAGTCCTCTTCTCTCAAAATGGTTTCTTATAAATTTCAATAATAAATTTAGACAATTTTTCTCCATTCCTTCTTTATTTTTCTTCCCTGCGGTTTCATTTCTATTTATTCCACCAAATAATTTTTTAATATTTAACTTATTTTTAAATTTCTTTTAGAATTGATGTTACGGAGCCTATTCCACATGTTGCATTTCAATTCAAGATGGCTGTGCAAGTATAAAGGATGGCACCAATTCACCCTCTGATATTTCCTTCTCTCTTTTTTGATAAGTTTGTATAAACTATTAAAGTTTCTAGCAGTAGAAACTTTGAAGCGGTTTTAATTTACTACGTTGCTTATTATGTATAGTTGGTAAGAAATGAATATGTTTTCCAAAATATGAGACAACGTGTGGTTGATTTTTACACAAGCTCATGACTTTCCTCGACATGCTATGTCACCCTCCATAATAGGAGCAACCTATGGCTCTTCTCAAGTATATTTTATTTTTCTTAGGAGCTACCAACACCTTATTTTTCTAAAGTCAATTTTGATAATACTAAACATGAGAGTGGCACTTTTAGTGGAGCAGTATCTGTTGTTGGGACTGATGCTCTAGTACTTATAGGTAGTGTTAGTAGTTTTTATATGATTTTTTCGATGTTTGAACTATGTGCCACATAGGAAGGATTGAATTATATTATTTAGATGTCAAAGGCAACTCATTTTTGTTAGAGGAAGTTTCTATGATAGTTATTAGATAGCTTTCAAAGTCATTAAGGTTGATGAAATTAATTTTCATCCTCTTTTATTGAATTGTCAGCGAATAGTGTGTCTTGCATTCTATTGATATTTCTTATATGTATAAAGAAACTAATAATACAACTAATTGGCTAGCATTTTATATGATTGATACCGAATCTATCTTCCTTGTTCATTGTTTAATATTTTATTTATCGATTCTCATGGATGTATATACACTCATACGATTTAATTTATCCATTCTATCAAAAGAAATAAAATTTAATAAAGTTATGAAGCTTTTTTTTGGGTGGGGAGGCAGGCGGGTATCTAGTCGACAAAAAATTAAAAATATTATCCAAAAAATTTTTAAAGATGCCACGTTTACATGATCGAGCATCAACAAAGTACATTTTCAAGAATATTCATTGTATGAGTCAAGGATCCCTATAATCACATCGAGATAAGAAATCCAAGTCAAGTCAAGAAGAAAATTTGCTATTTTAGTACTACATGCCAACATAACCATCCAAATGAAGCATGCAAATTATCATAATTATAAGTCTTTTCGAGAACTTGATGTAATTGAAATTTTAAATGATTAATTAATCCCCATATATGGCTATTATAAGCAAGATAAGAGTTTTCACTGTACATCCCTTATCCTAATAATTAACTTGGGATTGTGATAAACATTTTGGCATTACAGTTGTCTTCTTGTTGGCATGAGAGGAAAAAGAATGAGGTTGTATTCTAATCATTTGTTATCACAAAAAGGACTTATATATGGATGCACATGACCTGGCCTGGTTTATAGTTCCGGGACTGAACAGGATGCATGGCTAAATCCATTGAGTAACCAAGAGGAGTTTGTAATATTGCCAAAAGTGAAAACATCTTTAATTCATAGGAATGGAATAAAGAAATATTGGTGGGAAGGACATAGGTGAGAGCTCATATGAATAGAGCATGAAGCCTCTACAGCGAGTAAGCAGTGCCATAATGTATTGTGTTGCCATGGATGGCCATCAAACAAGACAATCTACAAGTGTGTATTATATTATACATGGTGTGCATTGTTTGATAGCTGCTCATCTTCTAATGGTGGCCATCCAAAGATGCACAACATTCTATGGTGCTCCTTACCCCATAGAGGATCATGGTTGCACGTAAAAAATCCTAAATAATTGACTCATGAATAGCCTCTTGTGCATGGTCCATATGTCGTTAGAACAAAATGCCTGCAAATATTGCTATAAAGCCATGAGTCCATTACTTTAAAATATCTTGCTTCCGATTCTTTCGACACAAGTTATATTCTTTGGGATATTGCCAAAGGTTTTAAGAGTTCGAGACCCAAAAAGAGCTATATACGTGAACTCTATCTGGAATCCCTCTCACAAGCATATATCTTCAACAGATAACATCGTAGAAGCTGTGCAACTATAGATGGCCGCCATCAAGAGATAGATGCCTATCAAATATAGTGCGTACTGTATCATACATGAGACATATTATTTGATGGCCATCCATCTCCTAATAGCAGCCATCCATGGATGCATAGCACTTTGTAGTGCAGCCTACACACCCCAAAGGATCCTAGTTGCTTGCACACACTTAAGACAACTTCTTTCTTATTATCACATAATTGTCCTTTGATTCGATGGCTGGAAAAGATTTATATGATCTTGCGAACTCAAGTAGGAGGCTCTCTTCCCCAACAACTCAACTATATTGCTCCTATGTGCATTCTTATGTCGATAGACTTCTAGGTTGCCTATAGAAGGAGTACAAGGCTTCTATTCTAATTATTCCACATTTCTTTAACTCAAAACTAATTGGAGTACTTAGATTGAATGGCTTTTTGGAAGGATAAAATGAGTATTTTTGAATGGCTGGTGAGCACTTTTTGGCCTTCCAAATCCTATTACTCCAAAAATAAATATGCATTTAATAGTTGGTCCCTCCATTGGCCGAACTAGAACCTTTCATCCTTGTTGACTAGGACTTTATCAATCATCCAAATTTTCTTTGATTCCTAGTCTCTAGCATCTGTACATAGTTATATCTATATAACTATATGTTGAAATAATACAATTAGTTATATCTATATAATTGTATATAAAAATAATACAATTGTGTACGACAAAGCTTTTACTATTGAATTCTAAAGGCCTTTTATGCCTTTTTATCTCTGCTCATCATTTAACATAGACAAATTTTGATTTCTTCACAAGCAACCAAGTTGTAGCCAATTATGCACGTAGTTGGGTAATAAATATGTTAGATTTCAAGAGCATTTTGAGATGAAGATCATAGCAAGTTATATATTTTCCATTCATTGTTCTCTCCTTTTTCTATTCACATATGAAGCTCTCTCTCTTTGCCCTTTCCACTGCCATGATGGTGTTCTCCTGAAGAGCCAGGACCTAACTTGAATCGAGTTATTAGTGCCCACTCCCACTTTCATGGCCTAAGTTATGAGCTCTTCTCACTCAAGATATTCAAGACTGAGGTCTTCACCCAATCCTCTGCCATCTTCACCACAACCAAGCTTATTTGCAACCCTTTTGAAACTACAACAACATTGCAGCCTTGTGTGCTTTCAACATCAGCTCCATCGATCTCTCTCTGCCCCTCTGTAGTAGCCTTCTTCTTAACAATAGACTCGATTCTGGCACTGTTGTTATAGTTGATGGCCTCTTTGGTGGCCCCATCTCCATCAATGATCTCATCCTCATAGGGCTCGAGTTTGAGAAGAATGTTAGTAGATACTATGGTAACAACATCACCCACTTGATCATGGATAGCTTGTTCTCATCCAGAGCTGCAATCTACTTGAACTCCTTTGGTTGGTGTTTTGAACTAGCTAAGATCTTTGCTTTGTGATCATAAGCCTGAAATTTGAGAAGCCAAAAAAGAAGATAAGAACAACACTACTGTCAGAAATCAAGATGATGGACTATATGGGTAGCTCCAGCCAGACAACGATGCTAGTCACTATGGTGGTCCTGGGGGGATGTCAAAGTATTGGATATGATGATGTCATTCAATGAACTAGTGGAGCTGAGGAGAGTGCTACTGGTATCAAAAATGGTTACGATGAAGAAGATAGTGATCGAGTTAGCATATTTGGATACATGATAAGTGGAGTTGGATCAATGATAGTGGTGATGGTTGATGGTGAGAAGGAGGAGACTCAATCTAGGGTAAAGGGAGAAAAGCCCAGTTTCACTCCATCGCGCAATTCCTCTTCACCATCTATCATGTGAAGCTCAAGATTGCCTTCGATCTTTTCCAACAAGCCTCCACTATCCCCCTCTTCATTGCCGCATCCTCTTCCACTCTTGCCACCATCTCCATCTACTACACCACCATCCCACCTGAACTTCTTGGATATCAATGGCGGCCATGACCACCACCTCATTATTCTTACCATCATCTATGCTAGAGCCCTAAACCCACCACTACCACAACTAAAGAACACCAAATCATATCAAGAAATCTAGATTACTATCAAAATGTGCTAAAAAATCTCAAGAAAATCCAAAGTTTTGGAGAAAAGATCAAGGGGAAGATAAGTTAAGATGAAAAAATAGTATTTTTTACAAAAAAATTATAAAAAATATAGAAACTTTGTAATCTGTTAACATTTAAATATCTTGAATACTCTAAACTATTGGATGTCAAGATATCTCTTAACTTTTTATAGAATGATATAAAATAGTACCATAACAATCCTCTAACAAGAGCCATTATAAGAGTGCTCAATATAAGTACAAGTGCATGCAAGTCTTGTATAAATGTATGTAGGACTAATAAATAAATATTAATGATAAAATGACTACTTGTTGAAATCTAAAGGATCAGATGCTAATTTTCTCAAATAAATATGGTTAATAGCCATTTATTCCTAAGATAAATTACTCTAACATGAAAAATGGAGTTATTCAAGAATGAAGAGGAATAAGAGTTAGTTAACCTATTTACTCCTTTGTTAATCTGCTTCCAAATGGAGTCTTAAACTTTTAGACAAAGCATCGTAGTCCCCTCATCTTGCACTTATCTCTTCTTCTCTATAAATAAGAAGCTCTAGCAGCCATTAAAGATAATAAATAAAAACACTCCACATTGAAACCGTGATGGTGCCTTTAAGGTCAAGACCTCTCTTCCCTCTTCTTTTCTTCCTCCTCTTTCATGGCTAGTTTCATTATATTATAACTCATAAATTACTTCCCATTTCTACATACCAATTTATTGCAGTCTGAGTGATACCTCTCATGGATATATACTTTCTTATTGTAATCTATGTGAAAACTATGGTCCATAATCCTGAAGGAAAAACTCTATCAAAAACTTGACAGCTACTTCAAAGACTAAGATTTTAGAGGCTCTAAGTTGGAAACTTTATTTGATAACTAAATTAAATCAATAAAGAAAATGCATATAAATCTATGATGTAGATTGTAGGAGCTAGTGGTGGTGACCTATGTTGACAATGATAACTTTCAACCAAATCTTGTCCATTTTGTAGCATGATGCATGGCTCATCTAATGACCTTCATCTCATGCTAGCTCAATTATTCTACCTTTCTTTAAATTTGAGTTTTTTTTTCTAGTCTGGTTTCAAATTATAAGCCCAAAATGAGAATGGATTACGCTCATCTTGAACTCCCCAAAAGTTTAAAATTTTGAAAAAGATGTTGAATTTTTTTCTTTTTTTGGGATAATAAAGGTACTAAAATGGTTCGATATTTGAAGGCCCCAATGAATCAAAATTTTATCAAGCAGTCCAAAATGTTCTTTTCTGGAAGATAGAGATGTCGAAATTGTTTATGTATAGAACTGGAAATGGGCCAGCTTGGGCCAAGCCATACCTCTACTCAAGCCAGACCCAAATTTTTTTGGGCCAGGGGCCTAACTTGGCCGATTTTTTTTTTAACAACTCCAAGCCTGGGCCCAATCCGAACTCGATTGGATCAGCATCGTATATCTCCTTCTCCACCATTGGTTGTCGAAAGTCCACCCATGAATCCTCTGACTCCTTCACCACCATGAAGCTCTCCCTCACCTTCCCTCCGCCACTGTTGTGGCCCCTTATGGCACCAGCCTTCGCAGCATCGCTTCTATCGCCCCCTCCAATGATAATAAGCACTTGTCCACTTCCTCCCTCTGGCACCCCCTCATCCTTCTTGGCAAAGCACATTATTTGATGAGCTATTCATCAACAAGACCAACATCTCAATCTCATCATCATCATCATCCTCATCCTCATCGAAATAATCACTACCCTCTTTTAAAAATGGAGAGGAGTGTAGTTCAAATCTATCTATTCTTTTGCTGCCATTGGATGGATAAAAGATAGCACCATCTGATAATAATGGGATATTAGGAGCCTAGGCAAAGGTTTGAATGGCTACTTAGCAAAGTGATTTTATAGTGGTGTGTAGCACACGGGCACATGAATTATAGCATGAAGCTGTGTGTGGCAACTTGGTGAGGTAGTGCAGATAGCGGAGTGCAAACAAGTGATAAAAAGGTGCATAAAAAAATAAACTTAATAGGCTAATACAACATATTGATGAACCTTGAATCTTTGGTTCTATAGATCAATGCCTTATCAATTGGGCTACTGAGTATTTGCTACTAGCTTGAAGTCTATTAATATTATACTTGGCCTTCTCCTATGGCCGACAATTATTTGCCTATGTTCGTTCAGTGGATCAGTGCTAACAATAACAAGAAAATTCACATGGCTATCATGTAACGTTTTATTTTGGTAAAACTATCATGTAACCTTTTAACTAGACTTTTCTTTGATAGCCATCAAATGATATGCCATAGATTGTCAATGACAAGATGAGTTATAAAATTACAAATCATATATACAATTTTTTAGTATGAGATTATGCTATTATTTTAGCATTTTTCTCTAAAAATTGAAGAACATGATTTATCATGCAATTTGATAAAAATTGTAGAAGCTCTTATTAGCCTCCAAATATATGGCATGCCCATATCTCCTCGATGCATGACTTTGTTTGAAGGCCCTTCTGATCGGTGCAAGAAGCCATATAGCACTACTACAAAAAGAATTTATGACAGTATTTACTATTGCGCAGTTTGAAAACTGCTGCTATAGAATCTACGATAGTGGTTATATAGAATTGCTGTCATAGCTTTGACATATAGCAATGATTATTGATAACCACTGCCATAGGGAATATATAGCAGTGGTTATTGGATAATCGCTACTATAGTTCAAACCTATGACAGTAGTTATACATAATCACTGTCATACGTTTGAAATATTGCAATGGTTGATTAACCATTACGATAGATTTGATCTATCGAAGTGGCTATATATAATTGCTGTCCTAGATTAGATCTGTCGCAGCATTATACATAAGCACTACCATAGGTTTAAACTATGGCAGCAGTTATGTGTAACCACTATCATATCCCAAATCTATGGCAGCGGTTATATATAATCGTTGTCATAGTATATCACAGTGGTTATCCAACCACTGCTATAGATATATAGCAGCAGTTTTGTACAACTACTGCTATATAGATAGAATATAAATTTTTTTCATATTTTTTTCTAAATATGATATAATTTTAAAAGTTAAAGTCCACCTTTTGAAGGAATCAGATCTAGGATTTCAGGGTTAGAACTTGAAATTTTTTCCAGATCATGCAGTGGAAGACTAAAATAAATCAAAATTTATCTTATAAAATCAGAGAATCCCTAGATCTAAGATTTTATTACATGATTATTACATGACATTAAATCAAAAATTAAAATATAAAGAGCAAGAACTACATGTTGATCATATCAATATGTTTCTATACTACATCTAATGTATGTAAAATATAATAGATCAGATCTATTACCTTGCAAGTTAGATGTTCTAACTTTGCTGATCCGGATTTGAGGATGATGTTGCGAGGCGCACATACATCTGGCATCTAGGAGTCGTCCACACGAGCCCATGAATCATGATCAGAATTTCTGATCCAGAAAATCAGCACAGTATGCTAGTACTATGCTGATCCTTTTTCGATGGTCGATCAGATGCCACCTTCTTCTTGATTTAGACTCTTCTAAAGATGAGAAGTAGAAGAAGGAGTTTTAGATGTGAGACACTCTCAGAAAACTCACAGATGGAGGAAGGAAAGAGGTGAACTCAGTAACCCTAGAAGAAGACCCTCTTCTTCTTCTTTTTGCTCTAACCCAGACACTTAGTTTTGTGTCTATTATATCTCCACGCCCCAACACCCTTTCTCCTTGATTTTCACACACTCCAAAGGTCTCTCAATGTACTATAATCTATAAAAATTTTAAGAAAAAATTTATCTTAAATAATGAGATATGAAGAATCCTTGTCTAGGTCAAATATCTAGTCAAAAAAAATCCAAACAGGGCAAGACAAGTGGTACCCAACTCATGGGCGCCCCCTCCTTCTTTTTCTATCATGGACAACCAAAAAAGGGTACACAATATGTGCCATAAAAGTCACAAAAATTTCAAAAAAAGTCTGGATAAAATCAGTGCCATAAGGAAAGAGTTTTGGTTTCCTAAAATTCTATCTCATAGAATTTGAAATCCAAACTGATTCCTACTTTGACTTGGTCCACAATCACATTCTATGTAAGAGAGAAAAAGTGAAAAGCTTTGGGCATGCATAAAGGCCTGAGAGAGAAAGTTTTGTTGCACAAAATAAGAGAGAGTGGGTGTGGTATAAGAGAGAGTGGGCGTGGGGGGCTAAGGTGGTGCAAGGTGGAATCCTAGTCTTACTAGGATTCAATCTATGACTTGTTCAAATTTGGTTTCTCAAACCAAATCAAATCAAAATCAAATCAACCTAATTAAAATAGGTCTTAACCCAATTAAGGACCTAATTTAATCAGATTAAATTAGATTTAAATCTGATTTAATTTTTTAATCGAATTAGAAATTAGGTTGACCCAAGTCCTAATTGAACTAGGACTAGTTTTTTCTTGCACTTGGCTTTTCCAATAAATCAATTGGACTTGATCCAATCAAGCCCAAACTAAATCTAATTAAATCATATTTAATTATACTTAATTCAGCTCATTGGCTTAATCAAATTAAATCAATTAGCAATCGAATTACTAATCGACCCTCCTGCAAAATTTGCACTAGGTTAAATGTCAATCGTATTGATCATTTAACCCTAGGACAATTCTTAATCGTTGATCAACCATTCGATCGAATCGTGAACTCTAATATTTATGACTTCATAGGTTCAAACCTAAATCGATAGTACAGAAATAAATTTTTATACCAATCGAAGTAATCATCTAGCAATGGTACTCGACGGTCGGATAGGTCGAATGTGTAGAACAACATCTTTAGAACCCATGTGGATATAGTTTTTATATAATTCATCTCCTTGACCAAAATGCTCATAGGATAACTCAGAGTTCAACTGTCAACTCTGATCAGATTGTCCATATTATATTTCAAAATATCAAATCTATTTGATGGATTATCCTGACCAAAATTTTGCTAAATTAAAATATAATGACTTATTCTTCTCCAACTCTTGGAGTGGTCAATCCCATCTTGATCACACTCCAACTTCGCAAGTACTTGACTGTGCTTAGAAGCCTTCCATCACTGAATTAGAAATTCAGTTAGTCCAATATCAAAGTACAGTGAGTTGCTTGCAAGTCACTGAGGCGATCTCAGGTCTAAGGGACACTTATACCTATATCCCATCAGAGACATTCTCGACAGTGAAATACTTTAGAGTTGGTCATATTCAATGATGATGTACCCTTACATCTTATCTGTATGCTATATCAGTGTCTCCACACTCCTTGGTTAAGAGGACAATCAACCCATATGGCCTACAGTGACCTATGCTCGATAGAAACTGTCGTCCCTATTAACAGCCTATCATTTGATCGTAAATAGTTTTAAGGACTAATCGATAAATCTTCTCTTTATCGAACCTAAATAGTTCTAAGAACTTCATCACAACAACGGAGTTCATTAGAAGATGAAAACTTATGATGAAAATATCAAAAATATATTTTATTTATTAACAAATTAATTACAATATAAGGTTGCTCAACCGTCAACAGGTTGAGATTGGCTTTTGGAACATATTTTTTAATATCTTCATCATTTATTATCTAAATAATTATCATTAAAGTATCATCACAGAGATTGTTTCGATCCGATAGTCCTAACTATATCGATCAATAAAATTTGATTTTGACGGTCATGAATGATCGCATGATTATCTGATCGATAAAGATCATTGATGGATCTAAAAATTTATAATAATAATTTTGATGATATTTGTAGTATACTATTAAAATTTTACTTCAATCGGACATCATTATTATACTCAATTTAGCATGGAATTATTTGGGCCGTTAAATAAAAAATGAGTGATCAAAAGGCTAAACGACGTTCAATTATAAGATGATTTTTTAGATAAATAATTTTTATTACTATTTTGATCATTTGTATAGTGATGATTATAAAATTCAAACTATACGTATATGAATAATCCAAAATTATATGTCTCTTGATACTCATTCTTAAAGTCCTTAAGTAATTTACTTTTGTAAGATCTGCTTAACATGGATGGTTCATATAGGTACGGTTTGAATTTTATGATCACTATCATATAAATAATTAAAATAATAGCAAAAAATATTTATTTAAAAAATTATATTATAATCGGATGTCGTTTGGATTTTTGATCATTCATTTTTTATTTAACGATCGAAATCATCCTGTACTAAATTGATCATGATAATGATGTTTCATTGAAGTAAAATTTTGATAGTATGCTATAAATATTATCAAGATCATCATTGTAAGTTTTTAGATCCATTGATGGTCTTTATCTATTAAATCATTATGCAGTCGTTCATGATCGTCGAAATCAAATTTTATTGATCGACATAGCTAGGGCTATCGAGTCGAGGTAGTTTTTATGACGATACTCTAATGATAATTATTTAGATAATGAACGATAAAAATAGATTTTAAATTTTAAAATTATATCATATTCAGAAAAAAATATGAAAAAATTTATATTATACATCATAGCAGTGGTTGAGCTCTAACCACTACTATAGGTTCTATTGCAGCGGTCGCCATCAACTATTGCTATAGGATCTATTATAGTGGTTGATAACCGCTGCTATAGACCTATGACAGAGTATTTTTAAAAATTATGGTCATAGGTTTGGCTAATTATTTCACCTCGTGCCCCTCCCTCCATTTTGCACATCATTTCATCTTAATTCCCCTCTCTCTCTCCCCTCTCTATTCGAGAACCCTACCCTCTTCGCCACCAGTCTGCCCCATCGTCGGCATCCTTTGGCCCTACCTCTTTTAGCCCTAGCCTCCTTTGGCCCCACCTCTCTCGATCTCAGCCCCCTTTGGCCTTGCACCCAACCTCTCTTAGCCCCGACCCCCTTTGGCCCCGCGCCCTACCTCCCTCGGCTCTGGCCCCCTTTGGCCCCGTGCCCCACCTTCCTCAATCCCAACCCCCTTGGGCCCCATGCCCCGCCTCCCTCAGCCCCGGCCCCCTTTGGCATCGACTCCCTCAGCCTCGACTCCCTTTGGCCTCGACTCCCTCGGCTTCAGCCCCCTTTGGCCCCATGCCCCGCCTCCCTCAGCCTTGACCTCCTTTGGCTCCACCTCCCTCAGCCCCATCCCCTTTGGCCTCACCACCATGTTCCTTGATCGAAGGTAAAGCCCTCTCTGATATATTTTAGAATAACAAATTTTTTGATATTTTTCTTGTCACCAAGAAAATCATTGCTTTTAGAATTATTTTTTCTGGATTGTGCCGACAGGTTCTAGGCTGTACCAGTGAGTTTTGGGCCATCAGATTTTGGATCATGCCGACAGATTTTGGGCCATGACACTTTATGAAAAGTATTTTATTTTATTTTATTTTATTTATAAAGAGGCTATGATGATTTTGAATGAAAAATGGTTAGTTCTTAGCATGATTTTAGTGATATTTTTCTGTTATTTTTTCTCTTCTTCTACTAATATTTTAGCAATTTCAAATGGCAAGGTGATTTGGATGGCCTATGGCTGTTTAGGGGGCAATTGTTCATGGTTGATCTGATTTTGTTGTAGTAGATACCAAAGGTAATGTTGCAATGCATGATTAAATGGTGAATTTGAGCCTCATTTTTACTTTTATTTTCTTTAATTTTTTAAATTTTTTATTTTTTTGCATTGCATAGAATCATAGACCCATCTTTTGATTAACATACATATTCTATGACATCTATATATTTATATATTTTTGTACGGATGGAAGAATTATATACATTGATTAATTGATTATCCACTATGGATAGTTTAAAAAATACAAGTAATTTTATAGGTCATTATAGTAATCAAATGGTATACTAAGAGTTTGAAAGCAATTTTGGATAGCATTTCTCTTTTGTTCTCTCTATACATGAGAATTAGGAAGAAATACTGCTGAAATTTCCTTCGATCCCTATTATATATCATTTGATTACTATAATTAACCTATAAAATTAATATAATTTTTGAACATAATATAACCTATTTTCATCTATTAGTTGATAATAGGATGTATTTATTATATATCTAAAAATGATATTTAATGTATTTTTGTTTCTTCAAATATTTGTTTATAATGCATGAATATTTGGTTAATCCTTCTCAACTTGTCATGATTGAAATAACATATTTTGTTTGCCTATGTAATGATATTATAAACTCTAAGCATTGGTATATGTACACAAATTATTAACAATTACTATCAAATTATCTTGATGTTATTGCATTGTGTCTCATTTCTACACATGATTTGATTGTAGTATCATCATTTTTATAATGGATAAGTGGTGGATGAAATTGAGTAGGCTCTCGTCAAAATATTATTATTCAATATATTATATTTATTAATGTTCATTCATGTTGCAGGTCATGATGGCACCGAAATGACATCTAGCTTTCACCACCATCCCTCGATGGATTATGTGGAGCTCAGCATCTGAGCCACTACTAGTGCATACTCCATCCACCTGTGCATCGACTTTGGCTTTCAGGCACATACTTCTCCCATCGACACATCTGAGCCTCCACTAGCAACTATGTTGCTAACTTATGCATCTCCGACGCATACTCCATCCATCGATGAGGCTCCATCGGCGTCCATATCGTACGATTCTAGTGAGAATAGATTTTTATTATATCAATTATTTATTTATTTATTTTTTATATAGTTATTATATACTCTTATATATTCGTAATATATTTTTATTGCAGGTGCATCATCCAGTAGGATCCTTCACAGTCCCACACGCATACCACATATGTGGAACCGCTAGCATCAAGTTATGGTAGAGTATGATGTGGAGGGGAGGCCAGTAAGGAAGACTGTATGGGAGATGCACTCCTTTTTTAGTATGCTTGTGAGGTGGTCTGACATCATTCCCATACTGCCTATAGATTGGCAATTGATAGATGCTGATGTCAAGGACCGGATGTGGAAGTAGATTTGAGTAAATGTATCTCATATATATGCATATGATATGTTTACACTATATTTGATTAGAATAATTTTGTAATGATTTCTGATAACTTTGTGCAGAGGAGGTACGACTTTTCAGGTTATGAGAGAACTAGAGATGCCTGATTGTAGAAGATTGAAAAGTTGTACCAGAACTATAAGGTCAAGGTCTACAAAGGGTGGCTAGAGAACTATAGGGACATAGAGGAGGAGCTTGATCTTTAGATCCAGGACTATCCCCTGAGTATATGGGAGGGGATGGTCAGGCATTGGAGGAGCTAGGAGTTTCAGATTTAATTTATAATTTATAATTTTTTTATTATACTAATAATTATATTTGGATTTAAGTTATGTGATTTAAATATTTTTTAGGCTGTATCTCATCAGAATCGAAAGAATTGGATTGCTCAGGAGTATGCACTCACTTTCAGCCATGAGTCTATGGCCAATCGTGTACATAGAGAGATAATAAATTCTGATCTTTTAATTTATAAGTTATTAAATTATTATTTTTATATGTTTCTAACAAGCTAATTGATTGCTATAGCTTACAAGAGAGGAGGTGATGCCCAGCCATAGCGCCATCTTCCGTAATTGACTGCTATAGCTAACAAGGGAGGGAGTGATGCCCAACCATAGCGCTATCTTCCGATCGAGTCATACGGACAAGAAGGACAAGTCGATGAACACTGCGATTAGGAGGATTTTTGTAAGTAATAACAACATGTTGTAATTTCTTATGATTCACTCATTTTGATTTGATAATGTATGTGGTAGTAGAATTTTTTAAAATTTATTCACTCATGTTAACGTTGAAATTTTTTGAGATTTTATTTGAATTTATAATTATAGGAGCAATTAGATGAGCTTGCGAGTGAGGGCCCAGACACCTTTGGCCTCTATGACCATCTGTCTCAGGTCTTGAGACTTAAGCACTCTGGGAGGATTCATTATAGGCTCGGACATACGCTGACTAACTACTGATCTAATGCAAGCATCTCTTCATATGCTTCCAGGATCGTCAGTCAGGAGCAGCTTGACGAGGCCTTGAAATAGGCAGCTCAGGCTCAAGAGCGCTTACCTCAGACTGAGGAGCACGTAGAACAGCTACAAAGCATCATGTCTGCTATCGTGATGTAGCTCGCCACTACTCTTGGAACTGATTTTTTGAGCATTTAGGGTATGCTCACTAGCTATTCAGCTCCAGCTCCTACTACAGCCCCTCTCGATCCTACTGCAATCCCTCCCGATCTTGCTTCAGCCCCTTCCAGAGATGATGAGATGCTTGAAGAGGAGGATTTTAATTTGATTGATTTTGATAAATTTTATTTTTATTTAAAAAATATTGTAATACAATTTGAGTAATATAATTTGAATATTTGAAAATATTATGCTTGTTATTGAATTTTATGTGAAAATTTTAGTTCTTGCAAGTTTTAGTTTGAGTAATTATATATTGAACCGCGTCTATCAGATAAAAAAAAGATAAAAAATGATAAATTTATGCTATTTTTTTTTATCAACAGGCAATGGTAATGGTTGCACAACTACTGCCATAGCTGTGCTAACCACTGTCATAGTTTTGTGCCAATCGCTGTCATAATCTATGACAGTGGTTGACAAATCATTGCCATATATCTATAGCAGTGGTTATACAACCACTGCCATAGATTGACATATGGCAGTGATTTCCTAACCACTACTGTAAAAGATATAGCAGTGGCTAGATAAGCACTGCTACAAATGGCTATAGCAGTAGTTAGAGAACTGCTGCTATAGATGGATATAGCAGTGGTTAGAAAACCATAGCGATTTTTCAACTGTTGCTATAGACAATCTATAGCAGTGGTTGATACATCATTGCAATACAATTTGTTATAACAGTAGTTGAGTAACCACTACTATAACCTATATATGGCAGCAGTTATGACAATCGATGCCATAGACCTAACGCAACGGCCACGTAGCAACCGCTGCCATAGCCCATTTCTGTAGTAGTGTAGAATAACTTAAATTCCATTCTCTTCATTTCTTTCACCAAGTGCTCTCTTTTCTACTTTTCAGTAGGTACTTGACAAGAAGTTTAAAGGAGTTGTTTGATTAAGCATTATCTTTTATAAAAATAGGTTAACAAAAGAAATTGAGTGGAGCTACTTTATGTAAGAAATGGCTTCTTTGGTGGAGGAGAAAGGGAAGGCGATCCTGGAGTCCTCTTTTAGGAGAGCTACTTAAGAGCAGTTGGCCTACTAGAGTAAATCTAGCATGGGGAAGGGGCCTGAGGGAGGTGGTAAACAGAGTGAGGTGTGTCCTAAGCTACGCCCAAGAAAGAAGACAAGTCAAGGTGATAGAAACCAACAAAAAATCTAGTCTCAAATTACCCAAGGAAGATGATAGTACAAATGGAAGAGCAAAAGGTTATTGATAATGAGGTTGCTAAGTTGCATGAGTAATTTGTTGAAGCAATTTTCTTCTCCCAAGAGAAGTATATGATACCAAACAAAGGATGGACTCTCTCCTTGATAGTCAAGTTCCTTGGTGATGGTTTTTTTATTGAATTCATTACTTAAGAGCTCAAGTTGCAATGGAAGATTACAAGTTAGTTTCGTATTATCCCTTTGTCTAGTGGGCATCTTTTCTATCACATTAGGTCACCTGAGTATAGAGATTGAATTCTGGCTAGTGGCCCTTGGACTATTTAGGTCAAGTTCTCACTTTGGTGCAATGGAGGGCAAAATTTAGATTGAATTCTAGATATGATTGCTAGATCTTTCTATTTAGATATGATCGAGTACACAGCATGGCATACATAAGGCTCCCTATAGTCGAGGCATAAGGAATCCTACTCATGTGTTGAACTTTCTCAAATGTGTTCAGACACATCATCTTGAAAAGTTGAATACCATGCCTGAGAGGTAGAATACCTCTTTTAGAATTTTTTATGTTGAACATTTTCTGTACTTTCTTTATGTATAGCTTTTGTGATAGGTCTAGCATCCTTTTAGATCTATCCCTATAGATCTTTATTTCAAGAATATAGGATATTTTTTCTAGATCTTTTATAGAGAATTCCTTGAACAACTATCTTTTGACCGAGATCAGCATAGGAATATCATTTTTAATGAAGCGAATATCATCCACGTATAATACAAGAAATATTATTGCACTCTCATTGACCCTCTTGTATATACAAGATTCTTCTTCATTTTTTGATGAAATCAAATGATTTGATCACATCATCAAAATAAAAATTCCAACTTTGAGAAGCTTGCTTTAATCCATATATGGACCTTTGTAACTTGCAGATCCGGTGATCACCATCACTTGATGTGAAATCTAAAGATTGCTCTATATAGATATCTTTCTCGAGATATCCATTCAGAAAGATAATTTTTATATTTATTTTTTAGATTTCATAATCATAATAAGCTGTAACAGCAAGTAGAGTACGAATGAATTTCAGTATGGCTACGGATAAGAAGATTTTTTGATAGCCAATGTCTTCACACTGACTATAATCTTTTATCATGAGCCTAGCTTTATAGGTCTCTACCTTACCATCAATACCTATTTTTTTTATAGAACCATTTACACCCAATAGATATTATACCCTTAAGTGGATCCACTAAGGTCGAGACTTGATTCGAGTGTATTGAGTCAATTTTTGACTTCATTACATCTAATCATCAAAGGTATTAGGATCATCTCCATAACTCTTATCTCTTATAAGAAAAATTTCTTCTACTTCCTCTGTAAGCATACCTATATATCTTTTAGAAGGATGGAAGACTCTACTAGATCTGTGAGGTGGTGGAGAAACTTCAACTATTGGCTCATGAATAATAAATTTCTGAGGATCTCGTTGCTCTTCAAAGACCTTCTCTTCAAGCTCAAATAATCTCCCATTGCCATCATCCTGGATAAACTATTTATCTAGAAATATAGCATTCTGACTCATAATCATATTATGATCTTATGAAAAATAGTAGTATCCCATTGATTCTTTTGGATACTCGATAAAATAAGCTATTACAGATCTATCCTCTAATTTATCAGTTATTTATCTTTAGAAATAGACTGAATATTTTCAAATCTTAAAATAGCCTAGACTCAATTTCTTATCATGCCATATCTCATATGGTATGGTAGGAAAGGATTTTGATAAAATTCTATTCAATAGGAGAATTGCAGTTAATAAGGCATGTCCCTAAAGATATAAAGATAAATTAGTGAAGCTCATCATGGACCTGATGTTGGTTGTATGCCTTAGAAGCTAATCTTGATTGATACATATCATATTTCTAGAATATAATTTTATACTTATTGGGTAGTTATATTATGATTTATGCTTATGTGACCATGAATCATCTAAAGGATTAACAAGATAATGACACATATTCTCAAAAAGTTAAAAATTTGAGACATATGTTATTAATAGTTGATTTCTAAATTACTCCTGATCATAGGATCATCATAGAGATGATTGATCCAGATAGATCAGTACATGGATTGCTTTTTTTGGACAGATGAATTTCGAGTTTACAGTGTAGAGACATTGGAACGAGAGTACAGATGGTTGTTAGAGAGCAACTAGCACTGAGTGTGACCAACACAAGAAGTCACATGAATGTCTGCTCACTCTTTAGTGACTTTCTTGATACTGCAGTTATAAGACTGATTTTTTGATCTAAGATGACACTACTGCTCGCAGTGAGGCTATTGAAGTTTGACTGACAAATTAACATAGATCTCAATGAGCCCTTATAGTGGATGTTGGCGACAGTTGATCCACTGTAGGAGTGGGGTGTACATCAAGATGGGATCTATTGATCCTAGTAGAAGAGAGTAGTCCTATGAAATTTAAGAGGCTGAGTTCTTAAGTCTATGGCCATAACATTGTGATGGATGAAAAAATTTTTTCATAGAACACATGTGGACTCAAGCTGATTGAATCTATCATATGACTAATGTTGAGGTTTGACGATTTATCCATGACCTGCCATCTGATTGAAACTCATGATAGAGAGACTGTATCATGTATTAACTGCACCTAAAGATTTATCTTTTATTCTATTGGATTGCTACTACATACTGCTAGATGTCACTGGTGGATTGTGAGACTCAATAGGATCATCTTGAAAAGAGTTTCAATGGGTAGAGTTTCAATGGATAGAGTTGAATTATTTTAATTTATTGAAAAGAGTTTCAATGATATTGTGATAGAGATCACAATATATCTCACTATTAGAAAGAATAAAATCTATAGAGTTACACACAAAAAAGGCTTTTGTGCATGGAGAAAAATCATGCAAAGAGGGATGGCGTGTAGATGCACGGTGTGAGGTAAGTTGGGAGATATCTTTTCCTTCTTACAAATAATCAATTATTGGTTGTTTGGACATCACCTTCTCTCCTTCTTGTCCATGTTTAGATATAGTTGTCTCCTCTTTCCTTTATCTAAAAGTTGGATAAAATTTTTATATCTCTATTGTATAGATTTGGTGCATGAATTTTAAGAAGAAAAGAGAAGAAAAGATTCTTCTCATGATCTCTAGCGTAGAGATCAAGATCCTCCTACATCTTCTTCTTTTCTAAGAGTGTCTTGAGAGAAAAGAAGATTTTCAACCATCAAGATGCGATCTCTGCAAGAGAGTTAACACCCCGGTAAGATCAAAAAATTTTTGATTAGATCAGAGTCTCGTGTGGATATCCGTAGAGGCCGGACGTTTATATGGCTTAAAGAAACCTTCGTAGGACATCCATGATCATCTGTTCACGGTGAAGATTGATACATGCTAAGATATGTTTTATATTTTTTTTTTATTTAATTTTTATATTTGAATCTTATCTCATATATAATGATCCTGTTTATGGTTTGAAGATTTAATCTTATGTATGCTTAGATTAAATTAGATTTAATCTAAAAAATCTTAAATTTCGCTGTGTACTCATTTTGCAAAATTATGCATGCATGAAATTGTAAAACTCTAACAGTGGTATCAAAACCACGTAATATGCATGAGATTAGGATTTAGATTTAAAATTTATAAAGAAAAATTTTAGATCTAAAAGATTTTAATATCGTTCTGACATAAGGTTGTCCTGATATAACTTGTTGTGCTGAATGGTTATCTTAGAACTATGTAAAAATTTTTAATTAGATTGGATTTTTAGATCTAAATTTTTCTACATATATGTGATATATGTTTTGATATTAAGATTTAAAAAGAGTTTCACGATCTATTTTGAATCATATGTATATATATGAAAGCATGTTTAGAGCTGAAATTTATTTTTATGACTTGAACTTGTTTATGTATGTGATACATATTTGTATTCATGATCTGAAATTATTTCAAGATTAAAATTTACTCTTTATGCAAAAAATTTAGATCTAAAAATTTTGATTTAAGATCTGAAATTTATATTTGTGTATGAGGGATTAGTCATGGGTAGATCAAATTAGGTCATGTAATTGGATTACATCAAAATTTTTTTAATTTGATCATATTGAGTTTGAATCGATTTAGCAGTTGATCAAATCGAGTCAAGTATTGATTAGGATGAGATCAATAGAGCTTAAAATTATACAATTGTTGATCGAATCGATTAACACCTATATGTAGAATCGATTAACCTAAAGACCTAATTTGGTTCTATGGCTCGAGTTTGATTCACCTAAGTTGACCTATTCGGATCAATTGACTAATTAGATTTTAAGATAAATAATTGAAAGATGGTTATTTAATTGGTCTCATTCACTTACTTGATCAATTTATTGGCATCTAAGAAAAGCAATGGAGGGACCCCACCGTCTTCACTTACCTAATCAATTTAATAGATTGAGTCTCAAATATGATTGCTTGGTGGTTTGATTTAATCCATGTCAATTACATCACCATGTAATGACTGATTAGATGAGATCTAAATCTAAATCTCTCCATAAATATTAAGTTCAAGATCTTCCACCGTTGTAGATGTGCGGGCATACTACCGATGTTGATTATTCTCAACTGGTCATAGTGGTTCAGTTGCATTGAAAATACGTAACCACTCTATTAGCAAAGAGTTGCTGTGGGGTAAAAATGAGATTAGATCTAATAACTGTTAGGTGAGGGACCCAATGATGATTTTGTACCTACTTGTGAATGATGGGTCTGACTTAACTAAGAAGTGTAGGCAATAGCTATTAGGTGAGCCCATATGACTTAGAAATCAAGTGACTGCAACATGCTTAGAGAAGCATCTGGACAAAGAGTTGTCCATGCATCAGTATTTTTATTTATATTATCAATAATTGTTAGGTGAGGTCCACGGCATCGGTGGGAGTGCAGCACCCACTAGAAATTCAATTATCGCATCAGAATTTTTGTTTCTCTATCTAGAGAGTGTGGAAGATCTGATAAAATAGTAGGAGTCTCTTTTTACATCTAAAAATTTCTAGAGTAAATTATAAAAAATAAGTATAAACATTCAATTAGAATCTTTGCTTTCTACTATTCATTGTGTTAGCTTCCAATCCTCTAGCTTGAATCTGAGATATCAACTGATTAATCAAAATTGATTACTTAGACTGGCTCATAAACTTAAAAATTATTCTTAATTTTAAAAAATTAAGCAATGTTCTTTACCAAATTATTCTGATATTAACAACTCGTCCAACCCATAGTCAACGAGCTATATTTGATGAGTGGATGGACAATGACAATAAAGATAGGTGCTATACATGAGTACATATACGCTGTCAATGATATGTTGGTTCATCTACAAGTATTATGAGGTGATCAGAGTCACACAGCGCATGTGATGCATGATGGACAGTCAGTCTATAATCATTATTTGATAATGATCAATGATATTAAGGAGTTTAAAAAGCTCGACATGATCATGTACAAGAAATTACTTATGGATTTGATCCTATGATCCTTGATTAGTTTATATAGATAGTTTATAGTAAACTACCATATGAAAGATGATCATGGCACCTTATTTAAATTGGTCAAATTGTTGCTAATAAAGAAACTTTGAAAGAGTTCAGAGGTAAATACCTGAAGAGCTTAAAGAAAAAAAGACATGCGTAGAGTAGGTATATAGAAATTGCTTAATACGATCCTTATGATTTTCTCTTCTCTCAATTGAGCCATGGACTCTAGTATAGAGTCGATGGGAAGGTAGAGACTGAGAAAGTAACCTTTGAAATTGGCTATAGAGCAACAGTTGCTACTGTGGTCATGGATATCTATCCTTTGTGATTATCATTTGGATTTAGTTCTTAGAGACAGTCTTTATCATTTGCATGGTGATGCATATGTAAACTTAATTGAGCAAGCAGTGAATGTTATTGGATCTGAGAGATTCAGAATTAAGATAGACTTTGAGTATATATAGACCCTGAGGCTAGATCATATTGGAGAAGAAATGATTAACAAACTGGAGAAATATGGAATTGGGCTCATTGACTGTTGAGTCAAATTCAGTTTGTCTATCATCTCTTTGAAAAAATATGATCAAGCTACTCTTGTGGAACAACAGAAAAAAGACCACTGAGATATTTATCCTGGTACATATTTGATGTGTATAGCCCATATAATGTGCTAACCAAGGAGTTATCTCTATTTTGTTATCTTCACCGATGATCAGTCATGGTATGGGTAAGTATATGAGATATAAATCTGAAATTTTTGAAAGGTTCAAAGAATTCAAATATAAAATAGAGAAGTAAATCAAAAAATTGCTAAAGATACTTCGATCAGATGGAGAATATAATACCAATGAAAGAAATTTTTCGATTATCTCATAAAATGGCAAAGTTTCATATTCCACTGCTCTTAGTACATCTCAGCTCAACGAAATAAAAAAATCATGAGATCATATAAGATATGGTCTTGTCCATAATAAACTTTACTAAATTATTTATGTTTCTTTAGGGACATATTTTATTTCTATGGAATTAGGTTCTCTCTAAGCCTGTTTCTACCACACCATATGAGATATGGCATGGTAAGAATTAAATCTTGAGATTTAAGGATGTCTAGCCTGTGTCAAAGACAGCAGGTGGATATGTTAGAGGATAGGTCTATAAAGCTCATCGTAAAAGAGTTTGAGATATTACTTTCTGAAAAGATCACAATATGATTGTGACCTGATGCCATCTTCTTGAAAAATTATTTAACCAAGATAAAGCAGTGGCAGAAAAGTTAAATTCTAAGAGAATATCTCTGAAGAGCAACGAGCTACAAGATCTTAACAACCTATTTATCATGATGAGCCAGTAGACATATATTCCTCCTCCATCTCGTATATATAGTAGAATCTCCAATCCTCTCGGAAGGTATTCAGATATGCTTAACAGAGGATGTAGAAAAAGTCATTTCTCATGGGAGATAGGAAACATAGAGATGATCTCAAAATATACAACGAGGCGATGTAAGACATCGACTCCAAAAAAAAGATGTGAAATAGCTTTCTTAAGAAATCTTCTGAATATTTCTATATGAAATAGCCTATGGATTTTACTTTTTATGATAGATGATCACAAAGACTACAATACTCTTGGAATTGGAACAATCATTTCGATGATATAATCAAATTATTTGATCAGAAATGAAGAATTATGTGATTTTTAAAAGGATCAGTGGGAGTATCTAATACTGATATCGATTAAAATATAGTTGTATATAGAATTCTTCATGAAAGATATTAAGTGAGCATCCTAATGATCTATTGAGGTAGATGCAATTGGATGCTTGTGTTTTCATAGATAAAGTACAGAGAATGGATGCTGAAAGGATTCAATAGAAAAATCTCGGAGAGGGATCTGCTACTCTCTCGGGCATAGATATATACCATGTAATGTACTTGAACTAATATAAATAATACTGTGAATGTCATGAGTAGATATCAGTTGTATCCAGGTTATCAGTACTAGATTGTTGTGAAAACATCCTTAAGCTTTTGAGAAGAACTAAGGATATATTCTTAATTTGAAGAAAAATCAAAGCTATGAGTGGGAGGATATACCAATTCAAATTTTATATCTGATATTGATGATAGAATGGTGTTGGGTATAAAATACCCTCAGTCGAAGTTCTTGACAGGATTGACCCTCCCAGGACTCCTCCGACTTTCGACTACAGATGGTATCTCTCTGAACTTCTCCAACAGCCAGATTCCCACAGTGCTGACTGAATTCCCCCGACGGATGAACTCCCACTGCACCACCCGAGCTCCTTCAACATGAGTTCCCCCAGTCATCTATTAAGCCGCCCCAAGTGTCCACTGAGCTCCGCCGCCAACCGACTTTCTATGACTATCAGCTGTTCCCCGAATCTCTTCCAGACTTCTTCCAGCCAGGTTCAACTCCAATCCGAACTACCCCGGACTTCATCAACGGCTGAACTTCTCCAGCGGTAGATTCCTACAACTACCAGATTTTATCTGGACTCCTACGGGAGCCGGACCTCGTTCCCGACTCCGGCTGCAGGCAGACTTTGCCTGGACTCCTATGGGAGCCAGGCTCCGCCCATGACTTCACTTACAGGTAAACTTCGTCTGGACTCCTACGGGAGCCGGACTTCACCCACAACTCCAATTGCAGGAAGACTCAGCCCGGACTCCTGCGGAAGCCGGATCTCGTCTCTGACTCCGGCTGCAGGCAGACTTCGTCCAGACTCCTACGGGAGCCGGACTCCGCCCGCGACTCCAGCTACAGGCAGACTTCATCCAGACTCCTACAGGAGCCAGACTCCGCCCGCGACTCCAACTGCAGGCAGACTTCGTCCGGACTCCTACGGGAGCCGGACTCTACCCGCGACTCCAGCTGCAGGCAGACTTCGTCTAGACTCCTACGGGAGCCAGACTCTGCCCGCGACTCCGGCTGCAGACAGACTTCATCCGAACTCCTATGGGAGCCGGACTCGGTATCCGACTTCAACTGCTGGTAAGTTTCGTCCGGACTCCTACGGGAGTCAGACTTCGCCCCTGATTTAATTGCAGGAAGACTCCACCCAGACTCCTATGGGAGCTGGGCCTCATCTCCGACTCCGGCTGCAGGCAGACTTCGCCCGGACTCCTACGGGAGCCGGACTCCTCCCGCGACTCCGGCTGCAGGCAGACTTCGTCCGGACTCCTACGGGAGCCGAACTCGGTCCCCAACTTCAACTGCTAGTAAGTTTCGTCCGAACTCCTACGGGAGCCAGACTTTGCCCCTGATTTAATTGCAGGAAGACTCCGCCCGGACTCCTACGGGAGCCGGGCCTCGTCCCCGACTCTGGCTGCAGGCAAACTTTGCCTGGACTCCTACGGGAGCCGAACTCCACCCACGACTCCAATTGCGGGAAGACTCAGCCTGGACTCCTACGAAAGTCGGATCTCGTCTCCGACTCCGACCGCAGGAAGACTCCATCCGGACCTCATCCCCGACCTCAACTGCTGGAAGGCTCCGCCCGGACTCCTATGGGAGCTGGGCTCCGCCCTCGACCTTGACTGCTGGTAAACTCCGTCTGGACTCCTAAGGGAGCCAGACTTCGCCCCTAACTTTGATTGCAGGTAGACCTCACCCGGGCTCCTACGGGAGCCAGATCTCGTCTCCGACTCCGACTGCGGGAAGACTCCGTCGGACTCTCACGGGAGTCGGACCTCGTCTCCAACTTCGACTGAAGGAAGACTTCATCCGGACTCCTACGGGAGCCAGACTCTGGGCTCCTCTCAAACGGGTAGCTAACCACCTCTCTCCGCCAGACACTCCAGCCGAACTTCAGCCGACAGGCCTGCACTCCCTGGCATGGCCGCAGTAACGGCCATGACTCTGCTCCACTTCCTGTGATGGATTCTGCACGGCTCCATTACTCCCTGGTAGACTGCTATGATGCCCACGATCCTGCTCCACTTCCTACAACGGATACCGCACGATTCTTCTATCCTTTGGCAAGTCGCGACAACGGATGCCGCTCCACTCTCCGTGACAGACTCCACATGGCATGTCCTAGTGATAGCCATGATTCCACCCCACAACTCTTCGCAACAAACTCCTCCTGACTCTGGGCAGCCCACTGCCAGACGGTTACAGACATCGCTATCAGTCTGTTGCTCCCTCCTCCTATAAAAGGAGGATCCCAGATACGTTATTCTCTAAGCTCTCATTTTTACCTAGAAACTCTGCTAAAATTTCTGTTCGAGCACTCCATTCTTGTTGAGGCAGAGAACTGACTTGAGCGTTGGAGGGTCTTGCCGGAGCAACCCCACCTCTGGTTTAGACTTCTTATGCAGGTCCCAGTGGCGATCGTGACTCCCTCGACTCCAGCTTCTCTGACGCAGGCGGATTTTTGCACCAACAGGATTGGCGCTAGAGGAAGGGGTGTGTCTTCGCAGTACCCTTGTTCTTAAAGAAGCGCTCAATGGGACCGCCTCCGGATATCTTTTCCAACGTCCTCTCCTCCTTCCTCCACTAGGTCTTTGCCCGATGCCTCCCCGCAAGGCATCCACGCGACGATCCACGACCTCCGCAGCCAGATCTCAGGCTCTGACCTCACCTCTA
The DNA here is from genome assembly GCF_000442705.2 of Elaeis guineensis. Lineage (NCBI taxonomy): Eukaryota > Viridiplantae > Streptophyta > Magnoliopsida > Arecales > Arecaceae > Elaeis > Elaeis guineensis. Next base: position 91,586,381 of record NC_026004.2, on the reverse strand, counting down.
GTTTCCCAGCCTTCCCCTCCTCCTCCAGCAACGGCGGTTGGTGCGGAGCAATTTGACCTGCTGGTGCAGTAGGTCAGAGGCCTCACTGAAGCTGTGCAGGCCATACAGCAGCAACAGCAGCCGCAGGCATCAGTGTGCCTGGAAAGAGCGTCACCGAAACATCAGAATCCAGCGGTAGGGCGGGCCACTTGGGCCAGCCACCTCGTCTTTCCTGGAAAGATGAATCCGAGGGTGGAGAGCCCTCAGTCGGATCACGATTCCACCCCTGGAAGATCTCTACCCCCATTCTATCAGAGGATCCTCGAGACCCGTGTAGAGAGGATTTTCTGGACCGGAGGCTCCAGGAGATGAACCGGTGGATTGAAGAACTCCGCCACGCTCCCCCCGCTTATGGTGAGGATATTTATACTGACTCTCCCTTTTCTCAAATGATCATGCAGGAACCAATCCCGTCAAACTTCAAACTCCCCCAATTTGAAAGCTACGACGGGACTTCGGATCCGATTGATCACCTGGAGGCCTTCCGAACGATGATGCTGCTTCATGGTGCACCCGACGCCATTCTATGTCGAGCCTTCCCATCCACCTTGAAGGGAGCGGCAAGAAACTGGTACTCGGCGCTGAAGCCGGGTACCATCTTTTTCTTCGATCAGATGAGCCACCAATTTGTGACCCATTTTGTCAGCAGCCGGCATCCCCGGAAGGGTTCGGAGTCCCTCATCAATATCAAGTAGAGGGAGGGGGAGTCCATTCGGGCCTACATCAACTGTTTCAATGTCGCCGCATTGGAGGTCCAGAACTTGGACCAGTCGGTAGCGATGGCTGCTCTGAAGGGGGGCCTTCAGAAGAATGACCTTTTGTTCTCCTTGGAGAAGAAGTACCCCAGGAATTTTGCTGATCTGTTGGCTCGGGCCGAAGGGTACGCCCGAGCAGAAGAAGCCTTCAAAATGAAGGATGAGGAGACTGCGAGAGAGCGGCAGGCGGGAGACTCGAGTAAGCTCGCAGTCGAAAAAGGGCCGAAAGAAGCTCGGCCACGTTCTCGAACTCCTCCCGGGCACAAGCATGTCCATACTCCTCCCCGGGTACATAGGCAGAGAAGTCCGGACCGCAGAGTTCGACGGGGTTCTCCACCAGAAAGATTTCGCAACTATGCCCCCCTCAATGCCTCGAAAACCCAAGTGCTGATGGAGGTCAGGGAGCAGTTGCCAAGGCCGGAAAGGATGCACACACACCTTGGGAAGCGCAATCCTAACAAGTTCTACCTCTACCATCGTGACCATGGCCACGATACAGAGGAGTGCATTCAGCTCCGGAACGAGATCGAGGAGCTCATCAGACGAGGTCGGCTCGACAGGTTCATTTGACGCCGACCTGAAGGCAGAGAGGATCGGCCAAGGGCCCTGCCACAACCTGAATCGTCAAGGAGGGAGGAGCAGCCCGGAGATCGGCCTCCAATCGAAACCATCGACTCCATCACCGGAGGACCTCAAGGAGGAGCAGACCTTCCACGACCATGGGACTCGAGAAACCTGTAAATGTACTACTAATGACTTTGCTTTGAATCAAAATTCCTTTCGACTTTGCATGTCTTTCCCTTTTGGCATGGACTTGTTACGACTGGGGATAACCCCTTCGAATAATTAAAACAAGGTCATGTTAGGAACAGGAGGAGAACCTCGTCCTAGCATGAGCAAAATAAAAGTCTGATTATTTTAAGATCAGATCGGGGGAGAGGCCCATATAACGGCCCTTAAGTGCCTCCATGGTCATGTTAGGAACAGGAGGAGAATCACATCCTAACATGAGCAAAATGAAAGTCTGATTATTTTAAGATTGGATCGGGGGAGAGGCCCATATAACGGCCCTTAAGTGCCCCCATGGTCATGTTAGGAACAAGAGGAGAATCTCATACTAACATGAGCAAAATGAAAGTCCGATTATTTTAAGGTCGGATCGGGGGAGAGGCCCATATAACGGCCCTTAAGTGCCCCCATGGCCATGTTAGGGACAGGAGGAGAACCTCGCCCTAACATTGGCAAAGTCAAAGGCTCGATTCTTTTAGATCGGATGGGGAGAGAGGCCCTACAACGCCCTTATGCGCCCCCACAGCTATATTAGGGACAGGAGGAGAACCTCGCCCTAACATGAGCAAAGTCAAAGGCCCGATTCTTTTGCACCGGATGGGGGGAGAGGCCCTACAACGCCCTAATGTGCCCCCATAGCCATGTTAGGAATAGAAGGAAAATCTCATCCTGACATGAGCAAAGTCGAAGATCTGATTCTTTTAGACCGGATGGGGGGAGAGGCCCTCGTAATGACCTTTATGTGCCCCCACAGCCCCGTTGGAAATAGAAGGAGAACCTCGTCCTAACCTGAGCTGAGATCGACTATGTCAAGAACAGAAGGAGAACCTCATCCTGACGATGACAAAAACCCGATCGCCCAACATGATTGGATAAAGAGAAAAGTCCCCTCAACGGCACCTCTACACCTCTACGCGACCCCGTGAAAAGCAAGGGGAGGACCCTCACTCAGAAAAGAGGAGAAAAATTAAAAAAAAAAGTGACGAACTACATCGGCAACAGATGAAAAATAAACTACACCAAAAATATAAGGAACTTCGTCTCAACAAAGATGGAAGCTCCTACCGAACATCTCCGGTCTCTAAGAAGGCTCTCGACACGGGTCAAGAAAATAATGACTCCCTCAAGGTAATGTGAAGTTCAGACCACGAGCTCGAGCCCACGGCCATGGACGATAAGAAAAGCAAATCAACGTGGCAATGACTGGGCACCTCCGAACGACACCGACGTCGAACAAGTCAAGAGACAAAAGAAGTTCGGTGGACGATGATTTAATGCAATGCATGGACGAGGTAACACAAAATCTCCTTTTTATTTCATTCACAAAATATACACTACAAAGCCCAGCAGGCTAAAGGAAGAAAAGCAAAACAACAAGAACAAAACAAAACAACAAGAGAAAAAATATATACATGGGGAGACGGAAGGCAAAAAGAGCCCTTAAGGGGGCCCGATTTCCTCCGACCTCGAACTTTCGGCTTCGACCCTCGCCAGGGAGTGCCTTAAAATTTTGATTTTTGCTTCCAATTCCCTCTCTCTCATTAATATCTTCATGTATCTACGATGAAATCGTCGGCTTTCGTTCTTTGCCTCTCGATGCCTTTTTCTCAGGACCTCAGATTCTGCCTCCGCATCCTTGATGGCCTACTGCTCGCATGCCAGCTGAATCTTCACTTGCTGCAGCTCAGTCTTCCCCTCTCCAAGGGCGACTGATAGCTCTTCTGCGGTTCTTCTCAGGGATTGGAGTTCGCTGGAATCCCAAGCGGAAGTAAGCTGAGCCCCTCCAGCCAGCTGCCCTTGAAGGTGGGCAACTTCGTCGGTCGCCATCCTGAGCCTCCCTTTGTATTCATCCACCTGCTTGCGCCAGCTGGCCCGGTACGCATCATAGCTCGCCTCAGCATCCTGGAGCTGTTGCTGGAGGATGGAGACCTTCTTTGACCATTCTCGATCGCTGTCAGTCTGAGTCAAAAGCCAGGATGAGCTTCCTTCCAACTGACTAATCCTCTCCTGAGCGGCCGACAGCTCCACTCGGAGGGAACTGATCTTGGCAGCTTGAGCCCAAATTCGATCACTGGCGCACTTCCTGTGTTCCTCGAGCTCCCTCTCGAAGTTCACCTTTCTCCGGCTGTACTCCATGATCCCCTTCACGTGGAGGTTTCGAAAGCGGGTAGCCTCCACGGTGGCTTCAGAGTGGCTCTCCCTCAACCTGCAGAGTTTGCCTTCCATCTTCTTCGACCTTTTTATCAAATGGAGGACTTCCTTCTTCAGGCGCTGGATCGTGGACTTCAGCAGAATCCCCTGAGGTAAGGGAAGCGCTTCGGCAGGGCGCTACCATCGGGAGGTCAACGCGTTAAGATGCAGCTCATTACAAAGAAGAAGAAAGAAAGAAAGAAAAGAAGAGAAGAAAAGTCCCCCACAAGGAGGAGACCAATTTTATTGACTGAACATTTCTTGAAGACAAAAGAAAGAAGAAAAATGGCAATAAAGGAAGAATACAAGGTTAGAGGTCTCGGACCTCTGGATCAACGGGGGGACTCGGCACCTCTGGGGGGTGGTCCGCGGTGGCTACGACGACAGTGGAGGGTCCGACTTCATCCTCGGATGCCTCGTCCTAGAAGCTGAGGTCGAGCTCGGAGAATTTTATGACCATCTTCTCCTGGCAGAGCTCTAACCCTTTATTGAATGCGGCTTGGTCGAACTCAACCTTCAACTTCTTCATTTTGGTGGAAGCCTTGAACTCCTCCACCGCTTGACCCCTGGCCTCCGAGACCAGGGTCGGGATCTGTTCCACCATGTTGGCAACCTCGGCCTCCGCCCTCCTCACCATCTCCTCCCAGATGGCCTTCTGTTCCACCGAGGTCTGTCTCTCTCTCTCAATCGCCTTTCGGAGACCGACCGCCTCGAGGGTCATTTCCTTAAGGCGGGCAGCCTCGACCTGCTGACCTTCCACCGCCTTGTTTGTCGTCTCGATGTTGGCGAGAAGTTGGTGCCCGAGCTGCAAGGATGACCGGAGGGTCAAAATGGGAGCTGAGAAGTTAATTAAATGAAGAAGTGAAAGGAAAAAAGGAAGATGAATCTGCTTACCTCGAGGAAGGCCCCCAGCGAGTCCCAGACTCATTGTGCAGGATCGACGCGGACGATCCTCTGGATGACTTCGGGCAGTGAGCACCCGTCTACCAACTTTTTTATTAGGTCCCTGTCACTAAAGGGATCATCCCCCTGCTCCTCTTCAGAGCCGCGGGATTCTTCGGTGGCAACCCGACGACTGCCGACCCTGCGGGCCAAGGTCTTCCTCCTCTTCCTCCTCTCACCCCCTGGCACCTCCTCAGGATGGGTCTCTGAAGCGGGGACCTCGGTAGGAGAACTCAAACCCCTCGAGGAAGCCCGGGCGGCTGGAAGCTCAGTGTCTGCAAGGACGTCGGTGGCCGAGATCGCTTGGGCGGGCGCGGCCGAACTCATCCCCTCCACTCTGGTCTTCTTCGCCAGCCCAAAGGCCGCGGCGCCCTTTCTTTTGAGAGCCTTCAGGCCCCTAGCAAGCATCTGTGCTTCTTCGACGTCCATGCCTAAAAAAAAAAAAAAGAGAAGAGCGAAAAAGAAGAAAAAGAGAAAGAGGGCGTGAAAAAGAAGAAAAGAAGAGAAGTAGGAGAAAGAGAGGAAAGGAAAGGAAAAGAAGAAAAGAAAAGGAGAGATGAAATACTGGCAGGATCCAGGGGGCTCAAGCTGATGTTGAACAGAAACTGCTCCTTCAAGAGGTTAGGGAGAGAAAGAGTTGGATATTTGAGGAATTTCTGAGAGGCTTGATGATCGTCCCCCCCCAGGCTGGGCGTCCGGCGGATAGAGTCCCTCGGGGAGCCCCAAGGGGGCAACCCTAGCCTCAAGGTCGAGCATCGAACATAAAGAAACTTTCCCTTTCAATTATGGATAGAAGAGGGGGCACCTTTCAACAATCCCTTTCTACCGAACTGTGGAGAGAAGTACCACCAGTCCTTCACCATGGGATGATGCTTGAAGGTGTAGAAGTATCTAAACAAGGAAAGGGTAGGCTGGACTTCGACTATATGACAAAGAGAGAGGACCCTATCAAAAACCTAAAGGAGTTCGGTGCAACCGAAGCCAGAGAAATATCCAGAAATCGAAAAAGAACAATGACAAAAGGTGGAAGAGGAAGCCAAAGTCCGACACGAAAGGCCTTCTGGTACAGGCAGAAGCAGTCGG